>NW_012142190.1:590388-622210 GCF_000956105.1 Propithecus coquereli | reverse complement strand
ATTTTACTGAACCCCTAGAATATTCCGTTTCCTCCAATTCCTGTCCTCCTACACACAGCATTGCAGGAAATGGGGTTTTATTTTCAGAAATTCTTCTAAAGAGAAATGAACACCTTTCCCCATGTCCCTTCCTGTACTGACGACCTCTGCTGGGTTGATGGTTGGCACTCTCAGTTGGTTCTCTGTAGCTCCGAGGACACAACAAAGGACTGCTTATTCTTTTCAATGTTTTCATGGAACATTCCATCAGGCCCTTTGGCTTTTAATCACCGAGAGTATACTAAATCAGGTGGTTGCCTTTCCTTGATAAAAAAGCACCAGAAACTTCAAATGTGCTTTCCAGAGATGGTGATTAACTGGACTAAGCCACCCACAGTCTAACGTGGGCCTCTTGGTGACCAACACAGGCACTGGCAAGACAACCCGCGGGAGTCAAGGGGCCTGCCTGGGAGCAGAGAGCAGTGTCCTTAAACTGGCCCACGTGAGGACTAAGCGTAGTTCCCAAAGTTAACCAAGCCCCTCTCTAACTCACTGACTGACCGCTTGCAGCTGGGTTCAAGATGCTGGGAAAGAAACACAATGTCAGTGATGACAGACAGTAGGAACTCAATAAACACATGCTGAGTAAAGGAATGAAGTCAGGGTCTCAGAAACCTGAAAATCCTTCAAGTACCTCCCACGCCTCCACCTGTGAGATGTACCCACATCCACCCCTAGCCTTTCTGTTCCCCTAAACCACCCAGGTACCCAGTAGGACCCAGGTAGCAGCAATGACAGCAGCAGCAGAAGCCTAGTAAGTTCCAGTAAATGCTGCCCACCCCGGCCACCAACCTGATGAGCCCGGAGCCTAGAATTTCAAGAGCTAAAGATGTCAACCGCTTGCCATGATACATCTCTAAAGCACAGAGCTCTCCTGACTGGACATGCTCCCAGCTCGCTCACATTTTGGGCTAGCATGATATCCTGAAATCAGGGTGACCTTGCCTTCCCCATAAAATAGTGTAGAAACAATCCCACTTCCCTTTTACTCTTCGAGGACTCTCATAACATTCGTGTTGGGGTTAGCGTGTCGTTAACAGCTGTTACAGTGTGAACTCACAATCGGTAAGTTTCTAAGGGAGCTGCCTGCATTTGTGAACATGTGGGGGAGGTGTGGATGGTTAGAAATTCACCTAAATGAATCTTCACGGATTCTCCAGAAGTGGACAAAGTGGTAGCAGAGCCCAAGATATGGGGTTGTCATTAGTGATTCCTGACCTGTGCCTTCTGAATCCCAGAAAAGGAACTGCGTGGGGGCTGAGGGCCGAAAATCAACTTTATATTAAAACAGATCTGTCATCAGCAGAACTGAAAATGGCCATATGACACCGTGAAACATTGTTCTTCTGTTAAAATGAGTTCTTTTCCTCATTGGAAAGCCTACCCCGGGCAAAGGCAGGGAGACAGGTGCACAAAGCTGGTGATGCGCACACAGCCCAGGAGCTGTTACTCTCTTCTCATATCTAAGGTCAGAGATCCTCAGCCTCGGGCTATATTGGAATGCTTACACGGGTTGGCTCGAACATCTTTAATGACAATGTAGGTTTCTATATAAAGGCTCAGGGTGGGAGCTGCTGCACTAGATCATGATTTGTGTCATCTCACCAGTTTCCCAGTGGGCTAGGGGTGTCCCTCAAACCAACAAATTGTAACTGTGGGAGGGTTTTAGATGACCTGGAAGGTTTGAATCTTTTGGAACTAGATTTTAATATGGAATGATCTACTTGTCTAAGGGACAAAGCCTGTAGACCTGCCTCTGAGAGTCCAGGAAGTCAACTGCTTAGGAAACACGAGGAAAGCTGGACGTACGGAAGAATGCAAAAAAATAGTTCTTAGACTTGATGAGCTGGGGCCTCTGTTTCAACTGTCTTTGGATAAACATGAAGCTTTATCACCAAAGCTCTCCTACACATTAGTGGAATGTTTAGGAACAGAAAATGAGGTAGTATGTGAATGACTTTTAAATGTTTGCATTTTCTGTAATTTCTTCTTCTTTCTGATCTCCCTTAGCAGAGTAATGGTAATTATTTAAATACACAATGTTTGAAATGATAAAACAAATAAAATTTTAGCACATTTGGGAAATGGGAAAAAGGAAGAATCGCTCATGAAACCATCACTCTACTGGGAAATATCTATTATGATGTATTTTTTCTTTTTCATACATGTTTAACTGAAGTCATTTTGTGTATAAAATCTGATGCCTATTTTTTCAGTTACTGTCACATTAAATTTTTTCTGTTACAATAATCTTCAAAATTATCACTTTTAACAACCAGAGAATTCACCCAGGGGATATATCCCAGTCTCTGAGCTTTTTAGATGTTTCCAATTTTCCAATATTATAAATAAAGCTACAGTCAACAACCTCTGTGTAGAGGGTTTTCTTTTGTGTACTAGTTTCTTAGGATAAATTCCACGTGGGACACTGACTCATTAGATATCCCCATGTTTACTGATTTCTGGATCACCTGTCAAATTACCTTTCAAAAGTTTTACACTAACTTACAATATAACCAATAAAGTAGAAGAGTATATCTATGCTGGCACAAGTATTGTTTTCATTTATTTCTTTTCAAATTTAGTGGATAAAAATGGTGCCTTCGTCCCATTTGCTATTTTTTATTCGGTTGAGACTGGCCTATTTCTATATGTTTATCAGCTGCAATTCTTCCAAATTGTCTATTCATGTTCTTTGCCCATTTATCTATTAATATTTCTCAATTTGAATAAGCTCTTTGTATAACAAATATATTAATACTTGATCATATTTACAGCAAATATATTTCCCACTCTGACTACGTTTTGTTTTCATTTCAGATGATTTTACTTTTATGTAGTCAAATCGCTTGATCACTTCTAGCTCTTGAAAATCATCTATCTTCCAGGGGCTTCGTAAACATTAAATTCTATTTTCTTCTGTTTTTTCTAATGTGATTGCGCCATTGTCAAATAAGGCTGCATTCAAGAAACTTCAATTATATATACTTAAAAATGTACATTATTTTGTAAAAAATCCAACTATTATGTACTTAATAATTTCAAAAAATGAAAACTATTTGTTAATTTTAAAGTTAGCGAACCTTTTAATGACTTTGTTGTGTCTGCTTTTTGTTGGAAGCCATTTGAATATTTGGTTGCAGCATGGAGGTCCGCAGTTTCAGTTGATCCTCTAGATGAGTAGCAGTCATTTGTGACCTTCAGGGCGTCTTGGTTTGGGCTAGGTAGGAGAATGTAGATTCACAGCAGTAAGTGGTTGAAAAGTAAGAAAGAATTTTTTGGGCGTGTTGCCGAAGGTATGTGTATTCTATTGCATCTTTCCATATTTCAACTGGGTCTTCCTTAGCATCAAACAATGACTTTAAAATGTCATCTACTGAGAGCTCAATCAATTCCATCTGCAGTTCTTTAGGTGCCCTGGTGATATCCACTAGGTGAGGCTGAAATGCTAATTTGAGCATGATGTCATGATTCTCAAAGTCAGTGAACCTTTCATTGTATTCTCCAATTTACAGGTCTATAACAGCTGCATTCTTCAAATGATTCACATATATCATCCTGCTCATCAATGACCTTTGCTAACTGGGAAAAACGTTTACCTGAAATTTCCTTTTGAAGAAATGTTTTGGAAAAAGATAACTTTTTTCAGAATACTTGGATTTTTTGTCATATATCATATATAGACTTAGTTTTACCTTGCAAAGAAATATTCAAGTCATTTTGATTTGACATGATATCACACAGAAATGCTGCATTCCTACAGAAATCTTCTTTCAATAATTCACATTCCTGATTCTGTTCTTCATATAATCTGTCTGTTCTCACAGAGATAAAATTTTGGCTAACACCTGTCCCTGCGATAGCCAATGCACTTTACAATGATAAGGCAAATCCACACTGAATACCTCATCATTCAACTTTAGCATGTTAGGAAATTGATGATGCCGTGTTGCATCTGCATGAATATAATTAACAATATTTATAACTTGTTGCAAAGTGTCACTTAAAATAGTAGCTTTAGGACAAAGATTTTGCTGATGCAAGATACGATGAAAAAAATGAGAGCATCTGGATCTGTTAATACTTTTTTTTAATCTTTACAATAAACTCTTCATGTTTTCCTGTCTTGGAAGGTGCACTGCCTATACACACACTCACTAAATTTACCAAACTCAGTCCAACTTCACGACATTTATCGTGAAAGTTGTTGATGATATCTATTCTGTGTTCTGTTCACAGGAGTGTCCAAAGTGAGTAACTCTTCATAACAAAGAAAATCTTCTGTCATGACCCGAATGGAGTATAAACCCTGTACCAACTCAGTAGTATTGGTTTGATTCATCCAAAGCTATTAAATAACATATATTTTCCTTTTGAAGTATCGCATGAAGTTGTTCTGTTAAGTTGAAGGCTAATTCATGCCGCTGATCAGTTATGGTTCTCCTTGAAAGAGGCAGTTGTTTGTACTTTGAAATGTTATCTGGGTCCAAGCATCCTACAACCTTAACAATGCATTCCTTCACAATTTCTACATCACTGAATGGCTTCCTTTTTTCCCGAGCATATAAGCTACTTTACAAGTTGCTTTAATGGCATTTTTTCCAGGTTCTGTTGCTACTTGAAAGAATTTGTCTTTGCTTTTGCTTTTCATCTTTTTATTTCTGCACTACAACCTTTCGTGCCTCTCCCTCTAATTTACAATATTTGTGGTCCTTATGAGTGTTATAATGCTGATGAGCATTGAATTTCTTTAATATTGATATTTCAGTATGAGAAACCAGCAAATCATCTTATCTTTAGCAGAAACAAGATATTATTGCAATTCCCAATCCTCAAAAAATCTATTTTCTTCCTTCGGTGTTCTCCTGGTCTTCTTTGACATGATGGGCTGCTAAGCAGAAAGAATTAAAAAATACTGTCGAGCTGTTTAACTATTCACAAATTCCACTTCAAACAGAAACATAGTGCACCGTTGTCAAAAGTGGATGACAGACTGGCGTACTTGACTCCCAGAAACTCTCACCAACCAGCCTGGTGCAGTACTGGTGCCAGTCAGGCAGGAGAAGTTAGAACTAAATCATGAATGTAGCAGCCGTCAATTTAGCCCTTACAGCTTACTTATGTTCTAATTGTGCTGGTCAATCTGGGAGGATTATTTCATTGAAACTTATTTTATTCTTTGGTATTTTAAATATGTTCATTTTAAAAATAAAATAAATAAAAGATGAACAAAAATATATTAATAAAAATAAAAGGATGTGTTCTATAAAATTTGGATTCACTCAAAAGGCCACATGTGGCCTTAAGGCTGCAGGTTTCCCAGCCCTGTACTACACAATACTTCCCATTGTACATATCATCCTGCCTCCAGGGGGCTACTTTCTCTGTTTATGCCATAGCGCTGGGAAACTGCCCCACAACGGTCCCATAGAAACACTGTCCAGCAAGGAGTTCTGCCCTTCATGGGCCCAGTCCCCGCCCCACAGAGGTTCAACTGTCACCACCTGCTGGCTCTCTCCAGCAGACGGATTCCCTAGTAGACTAGTTACCTGATAAGAACAGCATTTGTGACTGATGGAACTGGCAAGGGACCATCTCCTGCCATTGGGGAGGTTCTGTATTCAGGCCACACTACAGCTGTTCAGCACAGCGCTACAACAGGTACAACACAAAACGTGAGACACACACATCGAATCACTTGTCACACCTTACCCAGTGTGCAATGACAAAAGTTTGCAAAATCTGAACATGCCTAGGAGTGCCAACATAGATATTTAGTAAGTTTCTCTGAAAGCAGTACAAGAATGACTTGCCCTACTTCCTCCAATATCCAGCACACGCAGAGAAACAGACTCCGAACATCCCCCCAGAGCTCCAGGGATAATCCTGGCACATATCCCACTTCGTATAAACCTGGCAGCACAGGGCAGTAATGCGTTGAAGGTGCACTCTTACTGTTTGCTTTCCCTGCACGCACAGCCAAAGGCAAGATAGCCCCTCCATCCTATGACGATGCTAGGTTTCTCCACTGGTTCCATATTAGAGTCTGAAAATGTCAAGACCAAAGACTCCTTTCCAAATCCCAAGTTCTAGCCTGGTGACCGAGCCTGACTCCTCAGGGGTTCTCTGCCCACATCACTGCAGACACTATCTTCCTAGGAGAAAGAAAATCAAACAACCTGACTCCTGCAAAAAGCTGACAAAGGAGTGACTGCTAGGACTGCTGACTCATTTCTCCTCTAACAATGGAGTAGTTTGCACGTTTTTCACAGAAAACGAAAATAGTTATCTGAAAAGAAGAAACAACAGTATTTAAGGCAGAAGGATCTTCAGAAAAATCTAGAAATTTTATCTTGATTTTAACTCCAAATGGAAGTTCTCCCCTACAGATGGCAGAACATCCTAGCACATAGCAATTAAGCAAATTCTAAATCCATCTCATCAAAGATTATCTGCCACTTTGTCTAACTGATCACAACTAAATGTAACTTAAATCAGTCCCTTCCTCTAACCCTGCCTCCCCCCAGGCAGAAGGTTTTGCAACAAAAGTGGGCAGAATAAAGTTCATTGATCAGCAAGCTTAATTCTGAAATAAAATAAGGAGAGAGCTGCCTCTCTCTCTTGTCAAGCTTCAGGGAAAACATGCTACAGGAAAGGCTTCCATTCTCCCCCCAGATCCCGATCATCTCACAGACACTTTTTTCTTAAACATTCGCATTTCTTGTATTACCGCTTTCCTGTATGTATGTTTTCCTGTGGAGCCCCTTAAACAAACACTGCCTCCCTTAAATCAGTTACAGGATGATTTACCCCCATCATCCTGCACAAATTCGATACGTTTTACGAAAATAAAATTTTACCTTGGTTGTTAAGTCTAATGGTAGATACTTTTACTCCATTACGTGGAGTTCTGCAAACTCATAAAGCCTTCATTACCGTAGCTTAGACAGTTGCCAGATGTCCACATGCGCAGGGCCTGAGGAGCCGGCATATGCCCAATCTCCCAGTCCTAGAAAGTAAAGGAGCACCCAGACAAGCACAGCTCACAAGTGGCTCTACAAACATGTTTTCCACAGGAATGACAGGACTGGAGAAATGAGGTCCCCAAACCAGTCTCCAAAGTCCTTTTGTTCATGATGTCTCCAAATAGTCCAGCCATGCACGCCTGGCCACCGTGGAGACTGTCTTCAGACGACCCGCCCCGGTTCCCACCTGGCTCCACCCACCCTGAACCAGGGCAACTCAGGGTCAAGCCCAACCTGGCTCCAGCCCTGCTGGACCTCAGCCTCTCCTTCTGCAAAATGGAGACAGCACCATCCAATTTGGGGTGTTGTGGAGACAGGAAATACGATGACTTTACCAGCCTCACATATAATTATCTATTTCCCCCATCCCCAAA
The DNA here is from genome assembly GCF_000956105.1 of Propithecus coquereli. Taxonomy (NCBI): domain Eukaryota; kingdom Metazoa; phylum Chordata; class Mammalia; order Primates; family Indriidae; genus Propithecus; species Propithecus coquereli. The sequence goes on along the minus strand of NW_012142190.1, from coordinate 614,772 downwards.
AGCAGCCTGTTCTGAGTACTTGCTGCCTCTTGATACTAAAGTCCTCTTGCTTCATGCTGGCTGTCTTTACCTTCTTCCACCCCTCCCGCCACCTGAGTGGCAGCTTAGTTCAGGGAATGAGCACTGGAGGAGGAACTGAAAGATCTGGCTTCAGCGCAGGCTTTCCTACTTCCCCACCCAGCAAAGCTCACCCTCGGTCTGGACGGGACCCCCACCCACCCTGTGGCTTTTCAGCTAAATTATTCAAGATTTTGCAGGATGCTCCTCCCCTCACGCACACAATCACCCAATATCCCCACCACACACACACACACACACACACACACACACACACACACACACACACACATATTCTGAGTTAGGAGTTCCTCCCTCATATCCCAATAAGCCTTGTGCATGCCTCAGGAGAAGTTAATGCATTATATTTTAAAGTATCCATCCCCTCTCTAGATGCCAAGTTTGACAGGGGGAAGGGAGAGAGGCAGTGGGCACATACTATAATGTCACTGTCAATCTCCAACAGCAAATCTTGAGAATGCATTTGATTTTGCTGGAGATAATGACAATGTTTTGCCCATCCTTCCTACCTGGGATGTAGTGCATGAGGAAAGGGAGGAAGGAGGGCTGGGGACAGAGTAGAGATACAAGTTTAAATAACTACATGAAAGTACTCAGCCAACTACTAACTCTGCAAACATTAGTCAATATTATTCTATCCAGGTCAGTGAAAAGACAAATTTGCAATTCAATGCTCTTGCCTTTAGCCATGGGTTTAATTCCTGAGCCATAACCCCCAGTATAATATACTAGTATAAACTAAAAAAAAAAAAAAAAAAGGCATAAGGTAGAAAAGGCTTTCAATCCCTGGATACCTTCATTCAAGAATCCTTCCTGTAAAAGAATTTCAACTTTAGGGAAGATGTGCACATTGTCAAACTCCCAAGCAAATCAGGGCCCAGCCTCTCAGGGAAGGGCATGCTCTCACTCCCCGGCTTTTTTCTTCGCACTCTGATTAGGTCGGGTCCCTCTATACATCCGGAGCACCCCGCTCTCCTGCATGGTACTCAGGGCCGCTGCAATCACACACTTACGCCTTTTCATGAGACTGAACACAGCAACGGCCACGTGTGGCTTCATTCACCACACGTCCTCAGTGCCCAGGCCAGGGCTCGGCGCATATAGCAGAGGCTCAAAGGGATTTATGGAAAGAGTAGAAGGATGGATGGATGATGATGATAAGCAACACTGGAAACACCAAAATGAAACTGTAAGGAAAGATTCTGTGCAGAACGCTGACGCAAACGTGAACATTAAGTAGGCATCTCTCTCGAGATTTGTTTATATTCTCACTCCCTGAGTACTTTCTTACCTATGATTGATGTGATCAAAGCTCCATTAGCAAGTCCTTCACTGCTTCCGATTACTATATCAAATGATTTTCATTCCCTTCTGAATTTATTAAAAAACTTGAAAAGGGCAGTTCTGCAGTTTGACTTTCAAAACCACTAATTATCTATTTCTCCTTTTCCCCAGAGGCAGCCTGTTCCCTGGTACTCTCTGCCTCCTGGTATTAGTTTAAAGCCCTCTTTTTTCCTGGATACCTCATTCCACATGTTTGGTATCTTTCCCTTTTCTTTCAAGAGCCAACTTTGTTCTTATCTGGGTTTTTACTCCACTTCTCACGTGACATCTTCCAAAAAACCGATCTCTGATCTTTAATCCCTCCAGGAAGCTCACAGACCATGTGACTCTAACCTTGCAGATTTTTAAAAAGAAGCATCACTAGTAGGAAGGTCAAATTTTTAAGTTTAAGAAAGCTTGCCTTTGTCTTCGAGAGCCATCATCTTCACAAATTTTCACAATCGGTATAACATTCCCCATAAGAAACCACCAATTCTATACCCAGTGTGGTTCTTTGAAACAGCATTAATTGCTACTGTAAGTTAAATTTAATGTTACCTCAATACACTCAATGCCAAGGTCTTCCCCTCCCAGGTAAATCAGGCAAATGGGCATTAGCTCCCGTGGGAAATACCAGCACCTTCTTAGAGAGTCAGTGGCAGGTGTGCTCAGCTGCTCAGCTGTTTTGATTTTGTGGTTAAGAAGTTGTGTTCTGAAGCAAAAAGGCCTGGTTCAATTTCAGCTCTGCCTTTCATTAGCTGTGTGGCTGTGGTCAAGCTTCTCCAACAATAAAATGGATTCAATAACAATAACCACCAGTTCAAGGTGGGAATCAGGTTGAAGCACATGAGCACTAAGCATGGTGCCCAGCCCAGTTAGCATACTATATATGGCAGGGGTCTCTCTCTGCACGAGTGTCTTCTTTGGTTGTTTTTTGGTTTTGTTTGTTTGTGGTGAGGGGAGAGAAGGGTGTTTTAAGCTCCACTCCTCTCATTCAAGTTAATGCAGATTAAAGTTCAGGATACATTTGCAACTTAACAAAATCACAGCAAAAAGTAAAGATGCTAAACAGTACCCTTTTTTGGGGGAAGAATTCTGTTCTATGACCAATAAAAAGTAGTCCTTTTAAAAACCCTCCTTAGGCCATTTCAGTTTAGTTGGCTAGCCATAAATGCACAACTTGATATTCTGTAAACACATTTGTCAGAGAGATTTCCCCAGATAAGTGGCAGAGTTTCAAAGCAGCAGATGCACACAACTGCAAACATCAGCACCAGTGCTGCTGCTGCTGTTGGCAAGGTGAGAACAGCGGCCCCATTTCCAGCTGATGGCCCATTACTGCTTGGGCTTCCAAGATCCTGCCTGCTCCTCCAGTGGCTCTATCTGTGCAGCCAAGTGCCGGGCCCCTGGAGACGTCCAGTCCAGCCAGCTATGAACTGCAGCCTCAGGATGCGCCAGACTGAGCGTGCATTCCAGTTAGCTGTCTGTGTTTGGGCCCCATCATAGCTATAGAAGATTTTTGGACAATCTGGGTCTTTGGTACATATGCAGCCATTCATTCACTCAAACAAATACTTAGCGTGCTTAAATATGCAATGTGTCTGGCTTTGCAAGGCAGCAATCTTCAAATTGGAGCACAGATACTTTTCAAGGATGCTCATTTTAAGAGAATCAGTTTATAGATTCTTATCTTCTATTTGTACTTCTTCTAAAATTGTTCTTCCTGGGAACATCTTTCATCTTGGCAACTGTCCTCCTTCCTTTTTTTAAAGAGAAGAACACCCTTCACGCATCCTGAATCTTTTAATAAAATTGACATATCACCTTCCAGTGACAATAGGACAATTCCACATATTGGTATATCAATGAAGATCGGCATAGTTATCAGTCAGGATCTGACCAGGAAAAACAAAATCCACTTTATTTGACACGCAGCGAATCAGTGCTGGGAATGGGTTACACAAATGAAGGAAGAGCTCATACACCAACTGGGAACCTCAGAGCAACACCAAGATGCACAAGAGCTGGAAGCCAGCACCACCCCTGAGCTGGAGGGACAAAGGAGGGGTGTGTCACCACAGTCTTGGGAACAACGTCCCCATGGGAAAGCTGGAACCACTGTGAGCCCATTCAGTGGGAGCTGAAACTTCCAGGAGACTCAGCGGCTACTGGAGATATCACCAAAGTCAGAGAGGGGAGGGAAGACATTCTCTGGCTCCTCCCCCAGAGAGCCCATCAAATCACCTGGTATTCAGATTCCATTGGCTGTCTATGGCCATACCACCCTGAATGCGCCCAATCTCATCTGATCTCAGAAGCTAAGCAGGGTCGGGCCTGGTTAGTACTTGGACGACAGATTCCATTGGCTACACTGCAAACAGTGATGTAATCAGTTTCATTTTTTAAATGTCAATATTTACAATAACCTAGAAATTACTTTGCAACTTTTTAAGTTTATGATGAAACTTCTCAATGTAACTTTGAAAAATGGGAGCGTATACGTGATTTTTCAAGACTCTTTTAGGAGGTACATGAGGAAAAAGTTTAGAGACTTCTGCGCTGGGAAATACAAAGCTAGAGCTATCCCCCTTCAGTGTATTCACAGACTAAAAAGTCAGAGAGGAGAAGGAGAGACTGAATTGCAGTTCCCAAGAGGGCTTCACATACAGACGAGCTTTACACACCCTCTAGGAGGCAGGGATGATTGTCTCTGTTTTATGGTTGTAGAAACAGGGTCTCAGAGGGTCAGTAAGCTGCCTAAGGCCAAGTTTGTAAGTGACATAACTGGAATTAAAAATCAGACCTGTTTAGTTCCACACTTTCTTGTGGGGAGGAATCACTCCCTGATTTCAGATGCACAGAAGCAGCATGTTATAAATTATTCGCTAGAGGAGTGTCTCCCAAAGTGCAGTGTGCATGCAAATCACCTGGGGCTCTTATTGAGATGCAGATTATGAGTCTGGAAGTCTGGGGTGAGGCTTGAGAGTCTGCATTTCTGAAAGGTTCCCAGGTGATGCCTCATTCACGGACCACACTTCGAATAGCAAGACCCCCAAGCAGTGGGCGTTAAGATTTCTTGAGTGGACACCCCTAACAGTAAGCAGCTTTGAGCATGCACCCCCAGTACAGGTGTCCTCTCTTATTTATACATCCTATATCACATCTATTCTGATCAGTGACTGTCCTGACCATACTATCTGGTTAGGACAAGACACATTGTTGCAGTAATAGTTAAGAATCTACATTTCAAATAATCTTCTTGATGATTTTGAACTCTTTGGCCAACTTCCTGTCCAGTAGGATTTTCAGTGGTTTTTATTTGGCTACAGAAATTCTCATACGAACAGCAGTAGAAGCAATATCAATTCTGCCATCTTCTTGACGTTCGTTTGCACTTTCCCTTTTTAGAATGATGGTCAATTTCTGTTTTTTAAGCCACTTATCTATTTTATGAAGGTTAATTTATTTAAAACTAGATAATGTAATTTGTAAATCCACTTAACCCCACACACATATGCTGCAAAAAAGGACAAGAGTGTCAAGGTGTCGCTGTTTCCCTCTGTGTGGGGAGGGCTAGCTCCCTCAGGACACCTCGCTTCAGAACGTTACAGGTAACCAAGGAAAGCTGACCATGTCAGTCCTTATAGCAAAATGTAATGGAGCTTAGTTTCTGCCTCAACATCCACTCCCAAACAAATTTCATGAGCCTCTCAAAGCAACCACTTCGGACACTGCTATCCTAGAGAAGAGGTTGTATGTATCCAGCTAGAACAGGGAGAGCAATTCTATGTGCTGCTGCTTTTGTGAGGAAATGCATTTTCAAAAAGTTTTACAAATGCATAATTAGTGGAAGAAAATATTTTATATGGGGATTTTTTAACCTCTTGAAAATGCTCACACACACACACACACACACACACACACACACACACACTGAACTGTTCCCTCCCTTCCCCACTTCTCAAATTTAAAATCACTTCCAGTCAGATCCAAAATGAAGGCATTTGAAACTAAACAGAACATTTAATATCAGAAAGACAAATCTCCCATGTTCTCACTCACATGTGGGAGCTAAACAAATGAGTACGTAATGTAGTGATGATGCTCTGAAGAAAAAAATCAGAGTAAGGGAGCAAAGAATGCAGAGGTGTGCCAGGTGCGTTAGGACTGAGGGAGAGAATGGGGCTCTGGGGTTTAATTCCAGGCATGATGGAAAGCAAGTGTGAGCAGGGCAGTGACGTCACATAAGTAGGTTTTACAGGCTCCTGCTGGCTGCTGCGTGGAGAGCACACTTCGGGGGAGCAGAGTGTCTACGGTGCTGCCTCCTCCAGGAAGCCGGGCCGGGCCCAGAGCTGGGGACCAGGTCCTGCTCCGCCGCTCCTTCCCATTCTGGACACATAAGCCCTTTTGAAGTACACATTCGCTTCTCTACCAAATTCTGCTTTTGTAATTTTGTATATTTTTTAAGGAGGGCGCCCAGGACTGTACATGCTTCAGGCCCCGGTCAGTACCATAATTGCTGGCTCAATTGTCTGCATTTCCTCCTCGACTCCAAGCTCCTGCAAGGTAAGGACCGTACCACACTTACCGCTGTATCCATGACATCTGCATGGTACCCAATACATAGTAGTCACACCACGCATATTTTCTGAATTATTTAATATGTACATGTGATTATTTGTTTTTGAGACAAGTGCTCTGACTTCTTTTCTGTAGAGCAGCAACGCCAAGCTTTTGGGTACCCCTGGTCATTTAAGATGAATTCCATTGAGGCCAATGGCAAAATGTATGTGATTACATGATAACATTTAAAAACACAGTTTAGAATCTTTCAGAATCTCCAGCCCTTCATTTAAACTATGTAAATGTTACAGATTTATTATTTCTTAAAGGTCCACTCCAGATATATTTTACCATTTTTCTATACTTCCTATACCAACGTAAGTAAAGGCTTTACTGCTAAGATACAGGACAAAACACAGCACAGAAGCAGCCCTCAGAGACACCTCCCAGCCTCCTAGCTTCAAACAAGAACAAGCTTCCATCCTTTTCAGAATGTATTTTAACTTGCAAATAAACGATTATTGTCATTTGATAGCAATATTCCCCTCCTCTTTGGCAACTGAGAGATACACTCAGCTGCACACAAAAAGGGGAAATTTTCATCTAAAAATAAATGAAACCATGGTAAACAGGCAACTGAATATTCTAAATGCAAAAATCAAGGTAAATTTTCTCTACCCAATGATCCCATGTGAATAGAAAACAAGTAATGATAATAAAGACAGGTATAATAATGAAATTTTTACACCCAGCATGAGATTTTAATATATCTGTCCGAGTTTTGCTGTAAAATGAATCGACTGTCTAAAGACCAGTCTGTAGGATGGTTTAGAGACATCCTTAAGAAATGCTGCACAAAGAATGAACATTCTCTGTAGCAAAATTAAACTTTATATTCACAAGTCCCTTCTCCCTTCTACTGCTTAACACTCTAATGTTAAGCATACCCTCTGGGCAATTTATGTTTTTAACATTGCTCTTGTAAATAGAGCTGATCAAAACCCACTGCTGTTGGGAATTCTACATAATATTGCAAAGTTCTGAGTTGAATCTAGAGAGAGGGTCCCTGGTGAGACAGACAGAATGCCTAGCCCAGCAGGGCTGGCTCTGGCCAATTAGCAAAGCTTGGCCTCTTTCCCTGAGCTTGCCAAGAGCCAAGACCAGAGCATAGCAAGAGACACACACACCTTCCAAGTTGTACTTTGACCCTGAGAAAATAAGGTCTGGCTTTATCCCATCTCTATCCAAAAACTGGATGGAGGAACTTACCTGTACATAGAGGAACTTACCTCTGCCTAATGTTAGGACATTTACACTATTGTCTATTTCTAGGTCTGGAGTTTGCAGACAAGATATAAACACTCCTTCAGATGCCTTTTTTGTCCAGGTAGCTATTGTCAGACTGTTCACTCACATCTTAAGCCAAGAGGCAGGGTGCTGTGTACAGACTATGGGCAGGCATCCATCCTATGGGCCCCTGTTGGACTAACGGGAGATGCTCTCCAATCCAATGAGCATAAAAATATGAATTTGTCCCCAGTTACTTGTTTTGAAACACCTGAGATTTCTATAGAATGAAGTCTGATCCACCATGACTGCAAAATGTTTCCTGAATTTGGAGGGAATGAGAGAGGGATAAATTAGATTATTAAAGATTTCTGATGCAGAAAAATTTAGGAAAGGTTTCATAAAGGGCGTAGAACTTGAGCGGAGTCTTATAAAAGAAAACTCAGAAGTAGAGACGAGAGAGAAACTGCAGCCTGGACAGATGAATGTTCCAGGCAATCAGATAGCAACAATGCAAGGTATGTTCAGAGGAGAAGCAGAGAAGTCTGGCTGGAACAAAGGTTCACGTAGGAAAACGGTGGGAGAGAAATTGGGAAGAGTCAGGCACCCAGCTTTTTCCAGCAGAACCAGCACAGATGGTGTCCACGGGGCAGGGCAAGGTGCTTTCTGAGCTGGCTCCCATTGTATCAGCCTGTGCCCCTGGCCACAAGTAATGCTGCCAATCAGCCGAGCTTCTGTGTCCTCTAAGGACTCTGCATTATGCCCATTTGTTTTCCTATTATAGGTTTGTGTTGAGTTTGCTTTTCGGTGCAGCTGTTTGCTTAGAGCATATTCCTCCGTGGCCCGAGACCAAGTGAGCTTTCATGAACTTCTGCCGTGTTTCTGCCTGTTCAGCTTTCCAAACAAGCTGATGCTAGAGTTGATGACTTCCTCATTTCTCCCTTTTGGAGAACCAGGTGTCTTGTTTTTACTGACCTAACACTCGCTTTGAATCTTTGTGATGACTTTCAAAACCTCTGGCAGTACGTTGTCCATTTAGTTAACTGTGAAAGTACAAGGGGAGTATTCAAGAAACACATAAAATGCTACTATCTCCCGGAATATATACATTTATGTGTTAAACCAACAAATACATATTCATTGTGGACTGTGTTACAGGGTCTGTGCCAGACACTGGGAATCCATTAATAAAGTTCTCCAAAACATGCTAAGCAATAATCAAAACTATTTATCTTATGGATTAAATAATGAAAAGTAGCTTGTCATAAGAAGACTTTGCAGCAAAAGCCAAAATAAAATAAAAGAGGCCAACAGTGAAAAATCATTACCATCCTCCTCCCTCCCACCTCACCTTCCAACCCCCTGGTGTTCAAAATCATCTTTTTTATATCTTTATGGGCACATGTGATTTTGGGTCTTATAAAATTCTTATGAGCAATATAAGCTATTCATCCAGATCAGGGGTTCTCAACGTTGGTACTAATGACGTTTTGGAGTCAGAAAACTGGAGGGGACTGTCCCAAGCATCATAGGAGAATGAGCAGCATCCTTGTCCCTTAACCACTAGATGCTAGTAGCACTTCCCCAGCTGTGACAGCCAAGAATGTCTCCAGACATTGCTGAATGTCCCCGGGAGAGGGGGCAAAATCACCCCAGGCTGAGATCTAGACCACTGAGGCCAAGAATATCCTCTCATCAAAAGCAAAGGGATTGGAGGGGAAGGGGGAGGGGCTAGAATCAAAACGACACCAAAAATAAAAGCTCAAGTGATATTGTCTTTATTAATTACCATTTTACTAACATCCGGAGGGAGGGCTGAGACTGGGGCAAGCAGAGAGCCCAAGTAAAAGCCAGTCTGCCATGGTGAGGGGGCCCAGGGACTCCCCTCCCTCCTGCTGTCCTCCCAAGGCTGAGCTCTGCAGACCATGGACACCCAGGGGCTCAGCTATACAAGGTCCAGCTAGCATTAGAAAGTTTAACTCCAAGGTGGCACCAATCTTCAGGGCTGCTGCGTGGTTTCCTTGGACAATGCCCTGGCAGGAGATTTAGACCAGCCAGGAGATGAGCCTGGCAGGTGTGGAAAAAGCCCAGAATGGAAGAAAGTCTGGGAAGATGCTAACAAGAGTCACAGACAGAGGAACTGGACCAAGTAGGGAAGGAAATGAGGCCTCCCCTCCAAAATCACCTTGCCAACTCCTTATCAATTTGCCACAGCAGTGACAAGACAGAAGACACAGTGGAAATAGTAGACAAGGGGGAGAGTTACAAAATCAAAAGAAGTCTTAAAAATTTCAAAAGTTTTCCTTAGTGTCCTCTAAACTCTAATCTAGGTCTGATATCCCCCTGAGCACCTCTTTTGGGATCCTCCTGCCTTTTCCTTTGGCCCATTCACCCTCCCTCTTCCCTCTCATTGACAAACTCAAAGTTGGGGCTCCTATGCCCTTTGCCCCTCTCTCTGAAAGGCAAAAACTTGACCTTCCTTCTCTTTTGCGCTAGAACCAACAAGAAGAATCAAAAGGACATGAAAAAACTCAAGTGACAAATCATTCTTGCCTATTTCAATATCTTCCCACTTTACAAAGAGAGTTACTTTAGGTGATTTTCTGGCAGGCTTCTCTTGCCCTCCTAAACAATACAGTGCAATGGCTCACCCAGGATCTAACAAGGACATGAGCTCTTCCACACCATCCCCATCTTAAATTAGGAGAACCACAAATCCAGCCCTCTGTGCTTCGCCCAGGGGATCTTCATTCATTCACCAGATATTTATGGATCCCCATTATGTGTGGGGCACTTTGCCAAGTCATACTGGGAGCATATAAGACATGGATCATGCCACTGAGGAAGCAAGTGCCCAATAAGGAAATAATGTGTGTTTGTAAGTAACTATAGCATAAAGTAGAGGGAACCATGAGGTATGGGGAATTGCTATGGAGCTAGGACAAATGAGCCCGTTTCCTACTTATGATTTTTGTTACGTCTGGTTTTGAGGGGGAAAGTGAGTCTAGATACTCTTTTGCTGTCAAGATTCACTGGTTTTGTTAAGTATGCATTTTGTTTGCTGAATGCATAACAAGAACTGCTTCTACATAAAGCGGAAGAAAACATGAGTTCTTCTGACAAGCAGTCTATTAAAAATGCACCGTAAGTGGCATATTATTTGCACATTTATCATAGTCTGTGGAGAGTAACCTGCCAAGATAATTTAATTTCTCCTAAAGAGGAAAGAAGAAACCAGAACTAAAATATTTAAAGGATACATAAAGCTTTTGACTTGATGAACTCAGAGTGTATCTGTATGTCCTGGTGGATGTTAAAACGCTCAAGTGAACTGAAGTGCATCTTAGAATTTATAGTTAGCCCAGTATTTGCAATATAATTCTTTCAAGTATTTTAGTTACACAGAGAATGACTATTCCTTTAAATTAAACTCGGAAGAGAAAGCTGCCCTGGATTGTGGACCTCAAAAATTTAGTGTAGATTTCCCCATGGTCTCTCACGTGGCTTCCATATTTGAGAATGGTGGTTCGTTAACAAACTAGTTCAGAGCAGTGCAGTTATGTAAATGCCTAAAGATGCTCCACAATGCCAAATCATAACTCGAGCACCTCTGCTTCCTTACAGGACACTGTTTAATATGCCCTATTCTGACAGAGGAGGAAAAAAAACCCTACTTTTTTTAAAAAAGCAGTAAGTCAGCAAGTCTAGTAATGTCAACTTACTGAAAGAGAATTTTAACTATGCCTTCACACAGAAGAGAAAAACAACATCTACTTTGTGCCAGGCACTCGTACGTTATTGGGCATTCTCTCTTGTCACGTCATTGAATCCTTGCGGAGCTACAAGCCAGGCCCCAACCCATTTTAAGATAAGGAACTGTAATGTAAGTAAGGTCACACACTGAAAAATGCTAGAGCCACGATACGACCCAGCGATCCACCAAATTCCCATCGTCCTTCCTCATGGCTTGCTTACGGACCATGTACTATCTCATCCTGAGTGACAAGGATAACAGGTTGTCAAGGTAAAAGATAAAAAAAAACACACACACGCACTCATAAAGAGAGACCACATTTATCAGGGACTTCTACCAAAAAGCCAGTCCTTCCGTTAAGTAAGTTATACACTGTGAATAAGGAATTTTTCCTTCCAGATTCTTAAATGAAGTGCTGCTTTGATCTCTCAATACGTCTCTGTGCTATTGAATGAGTAAGAGAAAAGCTATATAAATCTTCCTGTTTTCCTCCAATTGAGATGAAAGAATTCTACTTCCCATAGCCACAAGTTTCAAAGTTGCTTCATTCATTCTAGAAACATTTACTGAGCACCCAATATGTGTTAATATTAGGCATTCATTGATCAAAAGTGCCAGGAGAATAGCAGACAAAATCCCTGTCCTTGTGAAGTTCACATTCTAGTAATGAGTGGAACCTACAAGAACAAGATTAGAAAATGCAGCAGACTCGGCCTCCCTCCCTATGTGCCAAGGCTGCTCCCCAAGCCACATGGGGTCAGTGACTACTTTTGAAGAGGCCATTCTTCCTCTCAGAGTATCTAAAAGGAATGTCCTCATATTAGCAGCTGAACATTACACATACATATACACACACACACACACACACACACACAGCATTTTAGAAATCGGGACAAAAAGTGCTATGAATAACACCTACATAAATATGATGAAGAATTAAATATAAAATCCCTTTCAGGCAAAAATACATTTCAAAAAGCCATTTTTTAAAAATCCATTTAATTCATTCTCCTAGCATTAGACAGAACCGAGCTAAACCTTCGAAAGAAGAACATAAATGCGTCTCTACCTGCTCTCCCTGTGCAAAGTCCCTGGCTTCTGCCCCAGGAAATCCCTACCAGGCGGCGATGTCGGCCCAGGTTCTCGGGGCTTCTGCAAGGAGTGGGGAGAATCCACACTGTACTAAAAATGTGCAGGTTGCAGCACTAACTCATACAACACTTGAATAATAACCCATTCCGTTTGAATTCTTCTGGAATTTCTGTGATAATTTCAAATATGATGAACTCCTTTGACATAATACGAGCATCACAGGAACTTTCCCAGGATCCTCATTGTAATTCATCATTAACTGGACGTGTGTTCAAATATTACACGGTTCCCTGCTATCTGCTCCTCGTAGCAGGAGGGAAGTCGTTTCGTTTGCGTACTGGCATGCTCACCCATTTAACCGCCAAAGTTGACTCCCTGCCAGTTGGACCCAGCCCCCTGTGTGTGCCCTAATGACCTAGTTTAATAAAATCTGGTCTCATGTCAAACCACAGGTTTAATTCCTCACTACAGCAGCTAGATAATAATGCATGCGAAAGAGCAGTACACAGAAAATGGCACAGGCTTAGGCATCATTTAAAAATGGACAACAAAGCAGCTTACATGGTTTCTACCATCTTATCAGAATTGCCCACGTGACGTTTATTGAATCTGCCTCCCCTTCCCCCCAACAACCAATATCCCAAAAGTCTGGGCTCTGGATCTATGGATTTAAATATTAAAATATGTTTGGTCTTTTCTTCTCTTGTATTTTCTGCCTAAGAAAAAAGATGGATTAGGGAAAAGATTAACCTCACTCTCCCTGAAAAAATAGACTCTGAGACCCTGATTGGTTCTTAAGGATAATTTTAAAGGAGAAAATAAGATACACACACTGCTGGGTTTCTTCACATTCTCTAAATCTGAGGATATTTCAGTCATTTAGATATTTCAGAATCACAGGACCTTCTTGGGTAGAAAAATTATATATAGCCTTTAAAAGTCTCTAAGGTCTCTGGGAAACAAACAAATTGTAACCAATAATTCTCTCATATATCTCATTATATGGCACAAATTTATTTCTAGGTTCAGCTGGTACCCTCTAATGATAGAATTAACCGCTCAATTTTAAAGTAGTTGTGAGGGATGAGATAGGCTGGTCTGCAACGCCTAGAATCCGAGAAATGAAAAAGACCTGTAAGAGTGGAGCCAGTCCGGGTCTAAGGAGGCAGGAAAGCCCAGTGGTGACGGGCACGTCTGGCTGCCACCCTAGTTCCACCCTTTGCCTCTCAGAGCTACACAGTGAGGCCCGATGGCAGCACCTGCCTCTCAGGGTGTTGTAAGGAGCAAAGGAGACGACGAGTGTTCCAGGCACAGCACTGAGCAAAGAGCACTCACCAGAAGGGAGCTGTCATTAGCAGCTGCACACTGTCAGGTCATTCTGTTCCATTAAGTACGCATTAAGCACACGGTAGCATATACCTAACCCAAAAGCCTCCGTCGCGGGATAACCCACCAACTTCCCTCTTTAAAATGCTATTCGACATCTAAATCTCTCTTGCTGCAGAGTACGTACATCTTTACAGAATCACCACCAAGGATCTCTTCTTACAAACAATCAGGACAATTATTTGAACCATACAGTGATAAAATATTTCAATCCAAAAATTATGAAGATTCATGATGCTGAGAACGCCAGATCATCGTCCAACCCATCATGCTGTTTCATTCTAACATTCATTAAGCGGGTGCTTTCACACATATCCCCTCGGTGTTTCCTAACGGCAAATATCATTCTCTCTACTGAAAGGTAAGGAAAAATGAAACAAAATTATGAGCTCAATATCACAGGTACCAAAAATCAGATCCAAAATGTCTTTATATTCTCTTTCCTTGACATTACCAAGGCAAAAAAAAAAAAAACCATCAGACATCATATCCACAGAGCAAGCCGGGTGCAGTGGCTCATGCCTGTAATCCCAGCACTTTGGGAGGCCAAGGCACTCCGGGAATCATTTTAGGCCGAGAGTTCAAGACCAGCCTGGGCAACATAGTGAGACCCCATCTCTACAAAGAATTTTTTTTTTAAATTAGCTGGGCATGGTGGCACATGTCTGTAGTCCCAGCTACTCGGGAGGCTGAGGCAGGAGGATCACTTGAGCCCAGGAGTTTGAGGTTGCAGTGAGCTATGATCACACCACTGCACTCTAGCCTGGGTGACAGAATGATAAAATTATCGTCTCAAAAACAAACAAATAAAAAATCCACAATATAAAGCAGCTACGCAACTATCTGTAGGGAAAATTGATTAATGTAAGCCTTCCTTATCCTGTGTCCCCTTTTCCTTCTGCCTCCCCAACTCATGATAAAAAAAAAAATGTCATTTCTTTCTTCAAAACATAGATCATTTGTGTGTTGGAGGGGAAAAGGGTGGAGGTTTCAGATGTCAGTAACACCAGGGCCTTTCACCCTAAACCTCATAAATGGTCTCTTAGTTGGTCATGTTTCTATCCTTCTGTATTCAGAGTATCAAATCCACCCCCCATATAACATATCATTTATCCATGATGCAATAAGAAAACAGCCTTCACATCCCACAAAGAGAAGGCCCCTTGAATTTCCCTCTGGTCCATTCTGTGCCCAGCACCCAAGGAAGCAAAAGCTTTTTCTTAGGTCATACACTTTTGTGTCTACGGCCTAGCATCTTTTCCACCTGCCACTTCTTCCTTCTCATGAGTCCTCAGTGCCACAAGGCTGCTGCTGGCCCTCTGCCACAGCCACCCAGCCACCCCCACCACCTCCCCCACCTCCACACATGACTCCAGCTCCTGTGGCCACCACTGCCGCCACCCAGCTGCACTGCGGGGGGTTTTCTTTCACATCTGTTCTTATTTCCTCAGCAACTTTTCAATCACTGGTCTCACACTCCACCAGTAGCCCTATATAAGGTCCCAGAGTATTGCTGCATCCCCCTTACCCTGTATTTGTAACCAACACCTACCAAATACACATTAACATCAATGTAATAGCTTTTTGTTTCATTAGAAGATTAATTACAAAAATTTGTAAGTAATGAAGAGCCATCCATTACAAATGCGCTCAACATTCTGAAAGCAACTTCCTTTATGGAGGAAAAAAGTCCAAATTTAAGTAGTCTTTGAGAACAAGAACATCACATGGGTAGCAGTCTACACAATAAAGCTTACTTTATTAAAGTGTGGGGAAATCTGAAAGTACACACTATATATCACTACACGGCAGAAACTCAGTCGTAAATTTGGTTTAAAACCCAGTTTAGGTTTTTCTTTCCTAGTTATACCCCTAGAAAGCTCAGGCAACCCCTTTGAGGCCCCAAACCTCTAACTACTATGCATCTGATAAGTTTCTTTCAAGCCACTCAAGTTTCTAATCAAAGCCATACCTCAAACTCTTGTTTCTCTTCACTGTCCCCTATGAACAGATCTTAATAGAAAGGTACACTAAAAGCCCAGACCTCACTGTTACACAATATGTCCCTGTAACGAAACTGCACTTGTACCCCCTAAATATACTGAAAAAATTTTTAAAGCCTCCCTTCCTTAGAGTCTATCCCAACAAAGCAGAGCCAGCCTGTGGGTTGTTCAGGTTGTGTACTGCACAAGAGCACCACATTTAAGGAAGTACCAGTCTCATCATGAGCATCTCTATCAGTTATTAGAAAGTTGGTTGTATTTTTATCAAAACTTTGATGATTTGAAGATGACTACTTTGATTATTTATATTACAATTTTCCAGCACATGGCAATAAAGAGTCTTATTTCTAAAAAGGTATAGTTCAACAATTTTCTATCATATGGAAGTAAAATGTCTTGTGGAAGTGGTGCCTTTGTCTAATTTGCACAAAGTGCCATATGGACTAGCAGCAGCCCTCGGCAAAGCTCTCAAATGTTTTAAACTTTCTGTGGTCTTGGCTGTTCACTAAAGCTTCTGCTCTAGTTTAATAGACTCTATTTGCACTGCATTAACTTTTCTTCTCCCAATCTGGTCTTTTTCTCTCAGTAACTTTCGTTATCAAGGACATCCCCAACTTAAAGCAAGCCCCCAAATACTGCTACATCCTCTTGTCCGTCCATTGATGTCACTAAACACATGTTAAAAATAACATGATAACCTTTTGTCACTTAATTACCACTAAGAAATATCTATTATATTAATAGACACACTCCACAAACTTAACATCATTAACAAAATATGTTGCTTGAACTTGAGTTTCAGTCAATATTTAAATATATTCCTCACATCTTAAAAAAAGCAAAATTACATTAAGCTTTCATATGAGAATTCATTTTCATTGACTTGTTTCCTTGATAGTATCATTTACAAAAAACTACCACCAGCTACTTACTTTGAGTACCAGGAAATATTAAACAACGTTTGACAGGCAATTTCAGACCCAAGTCAAATGGAATAATAAATCAGGTAGAAATCCACACAAACTCACCCTGACCCCCTGAAAACAAGTTTTACTGCCATGGGTGACAATTTGCCCTAGTAGACAATCCAGCTGTGGAAACCTTAAAAAAAAAAAGATATGGGAAAATTTAGAAGAAAAGAGAAAGCTTCAGGAAAGCATAAACAGTAACTTCATGATAACAAGTCTTCTCAAAGAAAAATAAAGTTAGTTCAGGAGTCCTTGAACCTATGCAGTAATTATACCACAAATAACCTCTTCATAATTGGAGTTGCTTCATAAATTCACCATCTTCCCATTGGCTGAGTCTAGGATTTTCGAGATATTAACACTTAATCTTATTTTCAGATTAATCCTCAATGGATTACTTCAATTTTCTTTCTATATCAATTCCTCAAGTAGTTAATGATCTGAAAATTGATTCTTAAATACACCATATAAATGAAGTATCTTAAGGACTTAAGACATAGCTTTAGTCAGGGAAAGAACACCTCTGATACGTGAGTAATCATGTCCATTTTGTAGATATTAATTTTCTTGTACTGCACCAAATTTATACTCTGTCATGCCTCTTATTTTCTTCTAATTCAGAAGAAACTTAAAAACCAGAGGAATTATGAATCCTACAATGTTAACAACATTAATATTGAGTCCTTAAGAAAACTTTACTTCCAAAAACTCAGCAAATTACTTTCTTCTCTAAATTGTCCAACAGGAAGATTAGTTGTTAGTGGCAGAAAAGAGACAAATTTTCCTCCCAAATGCCACTGGTGTAGATACCATCGAATGCTTGCTATTATTAAGTTGAGTTATACAAAACTGCTTATATCTGACCCTTTTTTATCTACAAAAATGGCAATTTCATAACTTTTCCAAACAAGAAAATAGACAGGATTGAAAAACCCAGCGATTATGAAACAATTAAATTTTCAAAACTACCTACTGCTCAACATATCATTTTTTTGAGCGGCATGAATGGTGTGGGTATTATTAACTGTTCCCATTCCAACTTATCATCAATGGCACCTAAGAGATAAGAGATGAATTACCTCTAGCATTTGGAAGGGCTCACATGTATCTTTTCCATTCTTTCTTCCCACCCAGTCCCTATTTACAGCCAATTCCCCCTCAGCTTCCGCCTTGCAACATAAGAATCTTCTCCAAGAGCATAGATGTGGCAGAGAGAAAAGCTGAGGGCTAGAAGGCAAAAAGGTGAGAGTGAGAATGCTGATCTCTGAGAAGGGGAGGCGAAAGGGAAAGCACGCCAGAGCAAGTGTGCGACACGGCGCAGGTGTGGATGGGTGCAGGAGGCAGGTGCCGAGAGAGGCGTAAAGGAGGGCTGCTGGCTAATCCAGGACTCACATGGCGGGGAGTAGCCCACTGCACTGAGGAAACTAAGCAGTCCACACCATGCCCAGGTGCAATGAAGAGAACTGTCACTTCTATCAAATAATAAATTTACTAACCCATCTATCTTAGGACCTACACAACCACCCCCACCAGCATCACAAACAGTATCACCACCACCACCACTAGCACCACAAACAGTATCAAGACCACTGGAACTAAAACTCAGAATCCAGGCCATGTGGGTACCCTAGGTAGAGGAAATTTACATGTTCACAAAATGTATTTTCTTCTGAAGAGTAGGAAAGGGTTTAAATAATTTTTCCTCCCACCAGGAGACCCATTAAATCAGCAGCCTACCATAAATTGTTTCGGTTTATTTTTCATATGAAAGAGTAGCCAGTTGCAAAATAAATTTTTTCATCTCTTTTTAGGACCATCCATTCATTTCTCATTCACTATTTTTTAAATTAATTTTGTGAGGATAAGATGCAGGATCAAAACTAACATTCTGAATATGAGGAGTGGTGACAAAGTCCAAGTTGATGTGCTAGGTGAAATCTATCATTTTGTTCACATCCAATTAGAAATCTTAAACAACGTAAGACCATGAAAGAAAATGCAAGCAGAGTAAATCCAACATTCTGAGGCACTCTGTGTTGTTCCAATAGTGACTTTCCCTTAAAACAGATGTTTTGATCTACTGTGGAACACTATATATTGAAGGTAGGCCGGGTGTGGTGGCTCACACCTGTAATCCTAGCACTCTGGGAGGTCGAGGTGGGAGGATTGCTTGAGCTCAGGAGTTCAAGACCAGCCTGAGCAAGAGTGAGACCCCGTCTCTACTAAAAATAGAAAAATCAGCCAGGTGTCGTGGCATGCGCTTGTAGTCCCAGCTACTCAGGAGGTTGAGGCAGGAGGATCGCTTGAGCCCAGGAGTTTGAGGCTGCAGTGAGCTACAATGATGCCACTGCACTCTACCCAAGGCAACAGAGTAAGACTCTATCTCAAAAAAAAAAAAAAGGAAACCGAACTCCCCTTCTCACTCTCTCCTTAAAAAAAATAAATAATATTGAAGGTAAATCCATCAACAATGGCAATAGCTGAATGATAGCACTAACGGTAACCGAAAAGGAAAATCATTATTATTATACTGTGTATGGCCACGGATGAAGAGCTGCTGCAAATAGAACAGCCTCAAATTACTAGACCAGTTGGAACTACACATTGTGAAGGGGAGTTAGGAAGTGATTCTATGTTAATAAAGAGATGAAGTAAGAGTGAGAACAAAATTAAGGTGTGCTGGCTAAAGTCTGTGAAGACAATACATACATGCATGGAAGCTGTCAAGTACCAACTAAATCTGAGTCCCCAGCCCCCAGGCCGCAGACTGGTACTGGTCCATGGCCCCTTAGGAACCTGGCGGCACAGCAGGAGGTGAGTGGTGGGTGAGCAAACGAAGCTTCATCTGTATTTACAGCCACTCCCCATCACTCACATCTCCGCCAGAGCTCCGCCTCCTGTCAGATCAGCGGGGCATTAGATTCTGCATTATGGTGAGTTGTATAATTATTTCATTATATATTACAATGTAATAATAATAGATATAAAGTGCACAATAAATGTAATGCACTTGAATCATCCTGAAACCATTACTCCCTACCCCAGTCAGTGGAAAAATTGTCTTCCATGAAACCACTCCCTGGTGCCAAAAAGGCTGGAGACCACTGAACTCAATGAGGCCACTCTGTGAAGAGCCAGAGGCCACCTAAGAATCAACTGGCCAACCTCAAACAGAGGAGCCCTAGGCCACCAGTAATTACCACTGCCACCAGAGCAGGGTCACAGACCACGAGCCAGGCAATAGAACATGGAAGCTGATGTAAGAGACAGGGGAAGAAGATGCCACTGCATGGCCCAGAGTCCTGGATAAAAGGGCTAAGGAAATGGACTCTCCACATCGGCGTGCAAACCCAAAACAAGTAGCTGCTAACAGTCGCTGCGGGAATTTGTTAGACACAGAGCTTCCTGGGCACCGCCCTGAGCTGACTGTTATGCTTGAAGAATTTACATTCTTGAAAGCTCTCCCTGGGCACCGCTGGGAGCCCGGCCACGTGGGAGAACCAGTGCTAGGGCAGTACATGGAAACCACCAGGGAAGCAGTCTCTCCATTCACCAGGACTCTGAGCTTGACTCTCAGGCCTGTCATTACTCTCGTTCACTTAATCTTCACAGCAACCCTCTGAGATTTCAGTCTCCCAGCTTTGTAGAAGAGACTGCGGGGGTGGATCTGAAAGGTCAATGACTTGCCCAAGATGCTAAGGCAAGAAAGAACAAATCCCACCTCGTGACTTCTTGAAGCTCTTCTTTGGGTACCCACTACCCAGTATGAGACGCATTCTAAAGCCCCTCGCAGGTGCCCTCCAATAATACAGCCCCCAACCCCAGCTCAGCCACACCACCCTGCAGCCACCCATTCCCGTCCGTGCTCCAAGCAAACCAAGCTACTAAGCAGCACTGCTGCAAGCCTCCCTGCCTTCACCCTCACTCCTGCCTCCCCCCGGAATGCCTCTGCCCCTCCTCTACCTCCTCTTCCAAGACGGAGCTCAAGCCTCACCTCTTCATAAAGTCCTTCCTGACCACCACCAACCCCTTCCCAGGAAAAACTGACCACTTCCTTCACTGGGTCCTGCAGTAATTAGAATAAAGTAATACTAGACTTATCTCCAGTATTTATATGTCCAATCATAGAAATAGAACGTGTGATTTTTAAGAATAGATGTCAATAAATGTGTTAAGAATAAATAAATGCAGTGCTAGAGCCAAAGCTGGAATTTGAATCTGGATCCAACTCAAACCCAGTATACTGCGCTGTGTCTCTAGAAGCCTGGAGTCTACTTTCACAGAAATCACCGTGTCACTGTCAATACGGAAGCCACTTAGCCACAGGTGGCCACTGGGCGGTTGAAAGGTGGCTAGCCTGAACTGAGATGTGCTCTAAAGATAAAATACATGATTTTGAAGATTCAATATAAAAGAAAGAATGTACAATATTTCCACATGTTAAAATGATCATATTTGGGATATATCAGGTTAAATAAAATCTATTAAAATTAATTCCATCTGTTTCTTTTTGTCTTTTTAATGTGGCTACTAGAAAAATTGAAATTACATATATGGCTCACATTATATTTCTATTGGACAGAACTACTCTATAAAGTACAGCCTTTCTCTTTCCTATTAATATTAATAAATCTGTTAACACGATGCTGAGCATAATTCAACCTTTCCTAATGATACAGAGCCAGCAGCATCCAAGACTGCACTGTAGTGTTGGACGGCGTGGCCCTGCTGGACCCAGAGTTTGTCCCTACACTAAAAGCTCACAGAGTGCTGCTCTCAGAGTTCTATCAAGTCACTGGGCTTCTCCTTCCCTACTATAGCTGTTGGCACTTCGTGTAACTCTTAAAGTTTCTAATCTTCTGATCTAGACGTTTTGCCGAATTCTGAGCTAACAGGTCGGTAGGGAAAAGCAGGACAGGACCAGGTGAGGCAGGGTACTTGCCTTAGGGGGAACCAGAAAACTCAGTAATCAAGACAAATATTAATAATTTTTTAAATAACAGTATTACTGATAAGTAATTCACACATCACAAAATTCACCATTTTAAAGGATACGATTCAATAGTTTTTAGCATATTCACAAGGTTGTGCAAGCATCACCACTAACAGATTCCAGAACATTTTTATCACCTCCAAAAGAAACCCACACCGTGAACAGACACTCCACAGTCCTCCCTACGCCCAGGCCCTGCCAACCACTAATGTATTTTGGCTCCTTGAATTTGCCTATTCTGGACACTTCATATAAATAGAATCATATAATACGTGGTCTTTTCTGTCTGGCTTCTTTCACTTAACAAAATGCTTTCAAAGTTCAGCCACTCGTACCACGCTTCAGTACTTCATTGTTTTTTATGGCTGAATGATATTCTATTGTGTGAATATGCCACATTTTATTTATTAATGACTTGGTGCACATTTGGATTATTTCCAGTTTGGGGCCATTATGTACACATTCATGTAGAAGTTTTTATGCGCATATAAATTTTCGTTTCTCCTGAGTATATACTTGGGAAGAGAATCGCTGGGTCATACTGTAACTCTATACCTGTAATTTAAGTAACTATCAACTGTTTCCCAGAGTAGCTACACCGTTTCACGGGCCGACCAGCAATGTATCACACTGTCTCCACATCTTCACCAACGCTTGTTATTGTCTTTTTTATTTTAGCTTTCTTAGTGGATGTGTAATACATCTCACTGTGGTTTTCTTTTGCATTTCCGTAATGGTCAATGTTCAACACCTTTTCATATGGTTATTGGGCATTTGCATATCTTCTTCGGACAAATGTCAACTCAAATCCTTTGCCCAATTTTGAATTGGGTTGTCTTTATTACCCCCAAAAGGTTATATTGTTGGCTTGTAACCATTCTTTATGTATTCTGGATGCAAGTTCCTTATCAGATACATGATTTTGCAAATATGTTCTCCCATTCTGTGGGTTGTCTTTTCTCTTAATTGTTTTTATCCTCTGAAGGAAAAAAGCTTGTAATTTTTATGAAGCCAAATCTATGTATTTTTTGTCACTTTTATTTTTGGTGTCACATATAAGAATCTATTGCTTAATCCAAAATCATGTAGATTTACTCATGTTTTTTTCGAAGAGTCTTATTGTTTTAGGTTTTACATTTAGGTTAATGATCCCATTTTGACTTAATTTTTGTATATGGTTTGAAGTACGGTCCAACTTCATTCTTTTGTATGTGGATATCCAGTTATTCCAGTATCATTTATTAAAAAGACTTATTCTTTCTCAACTGAATTATCTTGTCATGCCTGTTGAAAACCAATGGATCATAAATGTAAGGGTTATTTCTGGACCCTCAATTTTATACCACTGATCTATAAGGCTATACTTATGCCTGCACCATACTGTCTTTATTACCTTAGTTTGTAGTAAGTTTTGAAATCAGAAAGTGTGAGTCCTTCAACTTCGTTGTACTTTTTCAGGATTACATTGGCTATTCTGGGTCCCCTGCATTTCCATATGAATTTTAGGATCATCTTTTCAATTTCTGGGTTTAGGGGAAGAAGACATCTGTGATTTTGATAGGGATTGCATTAATGTGTAGATCAATTTGGGAAGCATGACACCTTAAGAATATTAAGTTCTCCAATCCATGGACATGTCTTTCCATTTTATTTAAGCTCTGTAATTCCTTTCAACGATATTTTGTAGCTTTCAGTGTTCAAGACTTGAATGTATTGTTACATTTATTAAGTATCCTATTCCTTTGGATGCCGTTATAAATGGAATTTTTTTTAAATTTCACTTTCAGATCGTTCTACATAGGTGCACAGAAATACAACAGGTTTTTGTTTATTGATCTTGCATACGGCCACCTTATTCAAATCAGTTCCAACAGTTTTGTGTATGTATATGTATGTATGTGTGTGGAGTCCTTAGGATTTTTAGTATATAAGATCATGTCATCTGAAGATAGTTTTACTTCTTCCTTTCCAATCTGGATGACTTTTGTTTCTTTTTCTTGCCTAGTTGCCTTGGCTTTAACCTCTAGTACAATGTTGAATAAATATGACAATCTTCACCTTGTTCCTTATCTTAGGAGGAAAACAGTCTTTCACCATTAAGTATGATGTTAGCTGTGGAATTTTCATAGATGCTCTTCATCAGGTTGAGGGAGATTCTTTCTATTCCTAGTTCTATAAGTGTTTTTATCACAAAGCACTGTTGGAATCTGTCAAGTGCTTTTTCTGTATCTATTGAGATGATTATGTCGTTTTTGTACTTTATTCTATTAATATGGCATATCATGTTGATTTTCATACGTAAAACCAACCTTGCGTTACTCAGATAAATCCCACTTAGTCATGGTGTATAATCCTTTTTGTATGTTGATTTCCATTTGGTAATATTTTGTTGCAGACTTTTGCATCTATCTTCATAAGTATTAATAATATTAGTCTATACTTTTCTTCTAATATCTTTGATTTTGGTATCAAAGTACTACCAGCCTCAAAGACTGAGTTGGGAAATGTTCCCTCATTTTCTGTCTTCTGGAAGAGATGATGCAAAACTGCTGTTACTTCTTTTAAAATTTAGTAGAACTTACCAGTGAAGTCATCTCAGCCTGGGCTATGGGAATTTGTGGAAAAATTTTTGATTACTACTTCAATCTCTTTTCTTGTTATAGGTCACTTCAGATTTTCTTTCTTCTTGTGTCAGTTTGGTTTTATGCGTCTTCCTGGGAATTTATCCATTTCATTTAGGTTATATCATTTGATATAAAATTATTCATGTTTCTTTATAATCCTTTTTATTTCTCAAAGTGCATAGTGATTCTCCCTCTTTCATTCCAATTTTAGTAACTGAGTCTTCTCTTTTTTCCTATTAGTCTGTTAGGTAAAGGTTTGTCAATTTTGTTGATCTTTTCAAAGGACAAACTTTTGTTTTTATTAATTTTTTTA
>NW_012142190.1:569925-589123 GCF_000956105.1 Propithecus coquereli | reverse complement strand
GCCTTTTGATTAGAGTGTTTAATTCATTTATATTTAATATAATTACTGGTATGACAGCATTTACAACTGCCATTTTGAAATTTGTTTTCTGTTATGTCTTACGTCTTTTGGCTTCTCCATTACTCCATTACCACCTTCTTTTGTATTAGTTTTCAGTATACCATTTTAATTCTTTTGGGTTTTTTACTATATATTTTTAGTTATTTTCTTAGTGTTTATACTCTTTTTATATGAATCTATGTAATTACCTTTACTGGTCCTCTTTATTTCTTCCTGTGGATTTGAGTTACTGGCTAGTGTCCTTTCATTACAACCTGAAAGACTCCCTTTAATATTTCTTGTAGAGCAGGTCTGCTAGTGACAAGTTCTCTGTTTGTTTTTCTGAGATGTCTTAATTTTTTCTTCTATTTTTAAAGGATAGTTTTGCTGGATATAGAATTCTTGATTCACAGTCTTTTTCTTTCAACACTTTTAATATATTATTCTACTACCTCTGGCCTCCATGATTCCTGATGAGAAGTCAGCTGTTAATCTTGTTGAGGAGCCCTTGTACATGATGATTCACTTCTCTCTTGCTGCTTAGAGAGTTTTGGGCCATTATTTCCTCAAGTAGTCTTTCTGTCCCCTTTCTTTCTTCTCCTCATGAGATTTCCCTTATGTATATGTTGGTACTCATGATGGTTTCCCACAGATTTTAGATTCTGTTCATTTTTCTTTATTTTTCTGTTCCTCAGACTATATAATTTCAACTGATCTATTTTTGAGTTTGATGATTCTTTCTTCTGCTAGCTCAGACATATTGATGAGCACCTCTAATAATTTTTCATTTGAACTATTGTACTTTTCAATTCCATAATTTCTATTTTTAAAAAAATTTCTATTGATATTTTCTATTTGGTGAGACATTATTTTCATACTTTAATTCTTCAGATACAATTTCCTTTAGCTCTCTGAACACATTTATAATGGCTAATTTTAAATGTTTATTTAATATGTCCAATATCTGGATATTATCAGGGATACTTTTGATTGACTGTTTTTCCTATGTATAGCCCATATGTTACTGTTTCTTTATGTGTGTTGTAATTTTGTGTTGAAACTAGATTTTAAATAATATGACAACTCTGGAAATGAGATGTCGCCCCCGACAAAGGTTTGTTGTTACTGATATTTGTTGCTACTCCTATTGCTGTTTGTCCATTTCTCAGACTAATTTTATAAAGTCTATCTTCTTTTTTTTTTTTTTTTTTTTTTTTTATTTCAGCAAATTATGGGTGTACAGATGTTTAGGTTACGTGTGTTGCCCTTGGTTCCCCGCCCCCAAGTCCGTGTTTCAAATATGTCCATCCTTCGGGTATTTGTATACACAAGGAGGGCAATGCGCACTACCCGAAGTCTATCTTCTTTATCATGTGTAGCTGCTGAAGCATAGCTTCGGTGGTCAGCTATACTTCAGTAGAGATTTTCTTAAATACTTTGAATCAATATATCTCACAACCTTTGCTGAGGAGCTCTGAGAGAGAGAGTGGCTGTGTGTGTATGTACACACGCTTTCAACATTCCAGTAAGTAGTTTACAACTCTGTCTAAGTCTTTTCTCTCTCCTTGTGCAAAGCCTCAATGTCAGATAGAGATGGTAGATTATGGCCTTCTCAAGTCTTTCCTTGGCATATGGACATGCATATGAGCCTTCTAGATTCCAAGGATTATGTCATAGCTTTTTAAAGACCCCTATAATATATCCTTTCCCAGTTTTTTCTTTTAAGATTTTTGGTCAATCTCTTGTTAATCTAAACTGATGTCACCACCTCAGGCACCTGAGATGTTAAATAATTGCTGCTAATTATTTTTAACAAATGCCCAAAACACACAGAATGAGTTCTAGGTAGGTGAAATAAATACAAGCTTTGAGAAAAGAGTTTTTCAGGGAGCTATCAGACGGGTCAAATAGTGAGAATTTTTCTGAGAATGTGGCTCTTGGAGAGCTCCAAACCTGTTTTACCTCTTTTAGTGGCTTCTAGGCTATTAGTTTTCAAGACTACCATGGAGCTGGGGAGGGAGAAATGGGAATAAAGTAAGTTTAAATGTCACAAAGTTCACTGTTTTACCAAGATTCAGTCCTTTTTCTTAAAAAAACACTCCTCAGATTGTTGCAAGCCTTGGTTAGTTTTCACCATTCTAAAATAGTTTATTTTGACAAGGTTTTCCAGCGTTCTCACTGAGAGAGGCTTTTCAGAATGTCCTTACTCCAATAATTCAGATGTGCTTCCAAAATAAATGATATTTTAATGCAATGTTTTTTAAAAATTAAAATTAACACACAAAAAAATCTGTGGTGAACAAAATATCAAAACTTTAAATAAAGACAGGATCAGTAACAGTGCTATGCCAAACCATATTGGAGCTGCACACAAAAGAAAAAAATCAGTAATACTGATCCTATTTTCTTTAAAATTTTCACATTTTGTTCATTGTGGATTTTTTGCATGAATTTTGATTTTTGATTTTCACTGTGTGAAAATTTTATTTTTACTATTGAGCTTTTGGTGCCCCCTTAAATTTTCTGAGTGAGGCAAGTGCCTGACTAACCTCTCCCTAGTGCTGACTCTGGGGAAAGGTGATTTTCAGACCACATTTCTATTGTTTTTATTGTATATTATTATTTTAATTCTCTAAACTGAGATATTAGTGATAACTCAAATTATATTTTATTGCAATATTTTGGGCTATTGTCAAAATTTTAATTCTATAACCTAGCAGAAAAATTTCACTATGAAGTTTAGGGGTAGATGACAATGTAGTTATACTAAAATAACTTCATAAATCTGCTAGTAGAGGCAAATTAGCTCACTCAGTATAAAACTCATTACTAACAGCCAAACTAATACAATGTGAACTTTTTAAAAAAAGGAATATTTGCTTGAGTATTCAGGAAATTAAATGCAACGTTTGGCACATCCACCATACAAACTAACAAAGATATCGTGCGGCACTAATAGAAAATTCATCAGGCTTAGAAATACCAATTTCAACCAAAATTATGCTGCTACATGAAATCAGTTCTCAAATTCACTTCTACTGAAAATAAACTGATAGTAATACAAAAATTAGATACAAAAAAGTTTTTGGCTTAATATGTGGCAACATTTCCAACCTGAGAACACAATTATCTGTATATAGAAAAAGATCACCTGTCTTGAGAAGCTATTTTGAATGAGCAATTTCAAATGGCTTAGTACAAAGACAATTAATTCTGGATGATTGGAGATTACTTCTTCTATACTATCATTTAAAAGAGATAGTGTTCATATTAAATTTTTAGATTAGTACTTTGCAGTAGCAATCTGGTGAGGTGTGGAAAATTAACTCTCCTGTTAAGTATTCATTATCTGCTTCTGCTGTTTTGTTGTCATTTCTTGTAATCCATGACTCTACATTCCATTCTTTCTCCACTGTGCTTCTGAAAAACATTTAAAATCACTATATCAATATTAGCCTGTTACTGGACAAATGTATTTGTCTTATTACACTCTTCCTAGAAGCTAATGCCCCATGTTGGCTTTTCATTTCTGCAGGTGAGTCAAACTTCCCAAAGAGTCAGTATCAACCAGTTCTTAGTAATGGTTTGGCCCTAATCATGTATACTGCTGACTTGCCTATTAGTATAATGACTGTGCGTCCACACTGTTTTGTTTCTCTATGGGAACTGAACCCACAGGTTCGATGGGTCTGTAGCACATGGAGTAGCAAGACTAATAAAGAGAAGTCCTGAGGGGTCTCACAGTCCATCTTCTCTGGAACAAGGGAAGTACATTTGCCTGACAGACAATAATCAATCTTATTTTTAAAATCTCTCAAAAGATTGAGTTAACAATCTCTTTTCCTATCTAGTCTAAACTCTGGTAACAAAACATAAAATAGAAATAAGAGATGAAAATAATCATTCATTTATTTTATTTATCTATTTATTCACATATCATTTATTATTTACTACTTATTTAGCAGATGATATGACTATCTAGCAAATCCAAGGAAAATGGCCACAAAAAGATTAGAATTGATAAGAATTTGAAAAGTGCCCAGTTACACAATTACATCTTAGAATCAATAGCTTTCTATATAACAATTATTGGTTATATATAATTATAACCAATATATATTTTTATATATATATATATATATATATATATATATATATATATATATATATATATTACAGGAGCCTCAGTCAACCACCAGGCAATTTCCCCTCCTCAAATCCTAACTAGCCCAGTTGCCTTTAGGCCAGGGGTTCTCTCTGGCTCAGTGGCGCTCATAAAGTTGCTCTAGATTTTGGCATTTAGACATTCCTCAAGAAAAAGTAGTGTGGTTTGCTCACTGTGGCCAGCACACATGACACGAGAGGACACACAACACGTGAGGACACAGGACATGTGAGGACACACAATGCAAGAACCCCCCACTGCCGCCTGCAGCGCTGGCTCCCTGGGCTCCTTCCACCTGCAGCTGTGCTCTGGCTGGAGGGCCTGCGCTCACTGTCCCCCGGGAGTGGCACCCAGAGGCTGCCTCTCCCATCTCCTGTGGGGCTCTGCTCAACGTCCCCTCCCAGTGAGGCTTTTCCTGCCCACCCCACTTGAAACAGCACTTCCCCAGCCCATACTCCTTCTCCCCTGTCTTGGATTTATTTTTCTCCATAGCACTAACCCTACCTGATATAAGTATTTCACATAAGTTCATCTGATTCCTTCCATTACTATAAGTTCCGCAGGGGCACAGTTTTTGTCTGGTTTGTTTGCTGCCCCATACCTAACGCCTACAGCAGTGCCTGGCACATATAGACACTCGAAACCATTGGATGGTGTTGATAAAAATAAAAAAAGAGCTGGACAATAGTCAAAGGCAAGAAAAAGAGATTTTTTTTTAAGAGGTATTATAGAAAATTGTATTTATAACAACATAAAAACCCAAAATGATGGTAAAACAATGTAGAATACATTTAACAATACATTATTTGGCAATTGTTTTGGAATTTGCTAAATGTTCTTTCTAATTTTTTGACTTTTCATTTTCCAATTTTTATTGAGTATTCCATATATTACAATTGTACATAATATTTCTCTGTCTTTTTCTTTTTTTCTCTAGTACTGCTGCTATAGGGGAAAGAGACTTCAGTAGAGAACTGAGCTCAACTCTGCTCTACGTAGAGGTGACCAGATATTTCAAAGGGAGAATGAGAAGTGGGGGTGGAGGGGGGACTGAGTGTGGGCTCGAGCAGAGACAAGGAAGTGGAAAATTGCAGAAAGCAGGTAAGGGGGTTGGTCAGTGTCCATGGGACTAGGCCGTCTGTGCCTGCTACCTGGCACTTGTCAGTCAGGCTCCGCCCCACCTGCAGAGACTGGGAGACAGAGTCCTGTGATGATTCTATTTCAAAGAAATGGCTCTCAGACATTGAGAAAGACACTCCCGGATGGCAGGAGATATGTGTACACCTCAAAGGGACAGAGAAAGAATTACAATTGTAAGTTTTCAATGAATGATCCAAGAAAAGAAAACTCAGGGGCCTATTGTCAGGTTACAACAAAGGTTAAATTCTTTGGGGGCAGCCTTGCGCTTTTCCAGGGAGGAACTTAAGGGGGGGGCTAGGTCATCCCAGGAACACGGCCTTAGGCTTCTAGAAGCCATGTTAGAGTGTTTTTAAGTCATGGGGAAGGGGGGTGGGGGGGAGTACACACAAAATTGTTCGAGCTGAAAGTTGCAGTTCTTATAGGCCAAGGTTGAGGCTTAGTTGAGCAGAGGGCTCAGAGGAGCCTGTCCAAAGTTTGGTCAAAGAGAGAGCCTTGGCGGATGGGTGGACAGATAGATGGATAAGGTCCATGGGTTGGAGGGAAGGATCGAGATGATAAGATCTGAAGGCATCCAAATTCAGATAGGAAATAGAAATCATTTCAGAGGAAACAACAACTCCCTCTCAAACATTTGTGTGGTGGATATATTAATAACAACCCTCCCACTTGCTCATGAAAACTGCTAATAGGAAGAAGCTGCTAGTTCATCGAGTCCTTCCCAACCTGCAGGATATTTTCCAGGTCTGAGTTTGTTTGCTCGCTGTTTAAAATTCATATTAGAGACTGATCCTAAGGAGCTTAGAAAAAGATCTCCTATGGAGCTGATGCTATCTGTCCCTGTTAACTTTTTATTAATGAGGCATCTTTTAGTAGTTGGTTTTTTTTTCCTTTCTCCTTGGCAGCCTGCCTCTGAGATGGGGGAAGAGCTTTTACCCACTTTCCTCCCTTCCCCACCCGTCGGCATTTCTCCACCTGCGCCTCACACTCAGATCCAAAACAGTCCCGTGCCTGGGAGATCACAAGGCAAAGAGCTGGTTCTCCAGGTACTCACCTGATTTCAGTGGCTCTGCACAGCCCTAGCTTACAGCAGTTTGCATTTTCAGCAGGTCAACTGTAATATTGGATAGATTTCTTTTTTTTAATCTTTTCATAAGACGACAAAAATTAAAAAAAGAAAAGGTAATTTTATAAGTTAACACTTAAACACGATTTGGAGATGGGGCAAATTTAGGGTTTGTGGAAATTCAGGTTTAGATAACTGGGGAGTGGGAGAGTCAAAAGAGCATCCTGCCTATTTAAAAAGAATTCAGAACTACAAACAAAACTGGGAGAGGCTCATAGGAACACATTGCTAGGGGCCCTCCTCGAGGCTCGGAAGAAGCCTGGGTGAGAGGCCTGGAGCTTAAGATTCATTAGCTTCTCAGTCAATCCACCTCTGCTGGGAGATATAAAAGACTAGAGAGCATTGAAATCTCTAGAAAATCACTAAGCATAACAGTCTTTTCTCTATTACATCAATCCTCCAGGCGCTATTCTTATCTCTCTTTCACAAACCACCATCCCCGCTGTTCCCTCTAATTGGGCAACGGCAATTCATTATAAAAAGAGAGTATGCCGGACTAGGTTTGTGCATCCTCCCCAGTTTTGGCTTAGGCAGTCTAGTTCCGTGTCAATTATGTAATAGCCAAAACAGAGAGTTTAATGGAGTACCAAAAGCACAGTCACAGTTCTTACATAAGCCTTTCTTCATAAGCCATCCATAAGATCTGCCCCTAGATTTGGATGTTTGGAATTACATAAGGTAGACAGAAAACACTGACTCGGCAGCCAGCTTTATTTCTCACCTTAAAAAGAATAAAAGCTTTTTGCACTTAATTTACTAGTTTATATTACCATAACTTTGCATTTGATAGGGAAAATAATCTTTAATAGGACTTTATTATTTTACCATGTAAACATAAAGGAATATCCTGATACTACTACTCAACTTTCACTGTTATCTCTGCACAAGGAAAGGTACCACTTAGGACTCCCCTAAGTATTCTACATGGAATTACCGGTCCCTGATACACAGCAACTATTCTTTGCAGGAAAAACAACCAAGAAAGATTATTTAGACAAAATACAAATGTGTACATGCTGTAATTCTTCAACACATCTCCTTTTCAATACCATTTTTCTGTTTCCATATTTATAAGCACATATTTTTGACTTACCTTAAACCACTGTAGCCACATCTTAGGCTACAAAGTGATAAATTAAAAGAAACAATGCTCTCCAATAGGTCCCAACCCCCGCTACATGTTAGAATCACCAGGAGAGCTTTTTAATATTACAGACACCAAGGCATCACTCAAGCCAATTACAACAGAATACTGGGGGTAAGGGAGTGCCTGGAGATCAGTATATCTGATGCTTTCCACTTTTGTCTCCTTCTTATCTGAAAAAAATAGCCATAAATGTGGATTTTGTTTTGGGGGCAAGGGGACGGGAGGGAAGAAGAGATAGATCTTTAATAACCAGAAACTTACTAAGTTTCCATGAAAGAGCAAAATAAAATCTTTCTGTAGTTTGAAAGCCATAAAGGATATCTGTGGAAGCTTTTTTTTTTTGGTCACTATCAATATGTAAAGATTCTCACCAATTCATAATAGACTTTATAAAACCTATTCTATTTTTTAATGCTTTACAGTTCTACCTAATGAATTATTGAAAGACCCCTATATTGTCTTAAAAGGGTATCTCAAGTTAAGACCATGTTTATCTTCAAGTAAAGTTTTACTTTAGAGCAGAAATTATGGCTCTGACTTATCTTCACGCTCTCTTCTTAGATGGTCTGGTAATCACGTATAACTTTACCAATGAGCAAATTTTTTTAAGCACTTATATAACAGAGAGTACAGGCGCATTTGGTACCCTGCCAAGAGTACTTCTTTCCGTGTTTGTATTTAAAATAGAATGGTAGTAACATCACTTGTGTGCCTGCAATTCCTTCTGTGCACAAGCTCAGAATGAAAAAAAAAAATTAAAAATGGATGTAGCAAGCAGCTTCACTGCTTTACCATTATAAAGCTTGAAGGAAATAACACATTCATACTAAATTAAGACGAAGACACAGACCAAATTATCCAAAGCTGGGGGAGGATGGGGGAGAACTCGCTTTAACTAACCTACCATCGCCTCTAAATCAGGGGGTGTTTAACCTGGCATCACGCGAAGGTGCCAAGTGAGCTGCAATACCTCAGCCGGAGCAGGTGATTTGGGCAGGAAAGATGTAAGTGCTCTGAAGACAGAAAAGCCAAACACTGGCTGCCCTGAGCCTGGCTGGCTCACTCCCTAATTGTGCACCTGTCTTCCTGCGAGGTCCGGAAGGAAAGCACCAGAGCCAAGCCCGACCTCGCAGGACCGTGCAGAAGAGGATTCGCTCACCTGGGACGGAAAGAGCAGAGGAAGATGTCCAAGAGGCCACCGCCGTCCTTAACGAGACGCTCATCCCAGACCAGCTTCCCACACGCTTCCTCCTCCCCAGCTCGAGTTTTCCATTTAACGACAGGTCTGGACTCTGCTGACCGGCCAAGGGTTTCCGCAAAAGGGGCTGACAAACTTGCCCCGCCAGCCGGCAGAGGTGGCGCAGGTGGAGACCGAGGGGCGCCCCCGCACCTGGAAACGCTGTCGCTCGCTGTCACCTCCGCCCGCCCACGCCCGCGCCGCGGCTGCGCCCACTCCGCGCCCCCGCACTCACCTCGGCGCCGGCACCGCCCAGGCCGCCGCCCCCGCTCCGAGCGCAGGGGCGCAGCCGGGGGCCAGGGACCCGGACCGCCGGCAGGTCGCCCGGGCGCTCCCCGGCTCGGCCGCCTCGCCCGGACAAAGAGAAGCCCGGGAGCCGGCGGCCGCCCAGCCCGAGCCTTGCAGCCCGCGCGCCTGGCCCGCGAGGTGCAGTCGGCTGCGACAGCGGCCGGGCGGCCAGCGGGCCGGCGCGGGAGGGCGGCGCGGGGCGGCAGAGGTGCGCACCCCCTCCCGGCCGCCGGGAGACGCACTCGCGAGGCCCGGGCGCCTCCTCTCGGCCCGCGCCCCGCGCCCCGCGCCGCCGACCGCAGCCCCGCCGCCGGGTGCCGCAGCGCCCTCTGCCGGCCTCCCCGCGCCGGCTCCAGCTCCCGCGGGCGGTGGGCGCGGCGCGGGCTGCTGTCCCGCGGGCCCCCAGCGTCGGGAGGCCCCAGGCAAAGGAAGGAGTGAGACTGAGTTGGCGGCCACAGGGTAAGGGGCTTCAGGGAGTGGGATCTGCTGCTTTCCGCTTAGGACAGAAGAGGGAGCAGCTTGGAATGAAGAGCAGCAGGAAGAATTGGGGTTCGGCTCCGGGAAGAACTTTGGAGGGCGGTAAGGGCTCCTGGGGATCAGGTCTCTGAAAAGGTCCGCGGGAGAGGCAGGCGCTGCAGGCGCTTCTTTCTAGAAACAGTCTTATTTCTGTGTTTGGAAAGCACCAAACGTGCCTCCCCACTGCCCCAGGTGTTCCAGAGAGCCTTGAGCGCTCTTTAGGGTAAGTATTAGTGGATGAATTAATGACTTCTCAGAGACCCTTCCCGTCCTACCTGAGATGCGCTGGCTCCCCAAAGCAGTGCACCTAGAAGGTTTGAAAAGGCAAGTGAGGCCAGGCGCGGTGGCTCACGCCTGTAATCCTAGCACTTTGGGAGGCGCCGTCGGGAGGATCACTTGAGGCCAGGAGCTGGAGGCCAGCCTAAACAACATAGGAGCCGCCCCCCTCTCTACAAAAAAAATAAATAAATAATAATAATAGAAAAACTAGCTGGGCTTGGTGGCGGGCGCCTGTAGTCCCAGCTAGTTGGGAGGCTGAGGCAGGAGAATCACTTGAGCCCAGCAGTTGGAGGTTGCTGTGACCTATGATGACGCCATGCACTCTAGCTCCAGTGACACAGTAAGACTCTGTCACAAAAAAAAAAAAGCAAGCAAATGATATCAAAAGACTTATACAGCCTCTGGTTCAAACAGCAGTGGAATAGAAACTTACCGTTATAAAGATGAAATGATAGTGCTGATCTTTGCACTATTTAGGTTTTTGTTTGTTTGTTTCCCAGGAGATGTCTTTTTTCAAACCACTGTGTTAAGCAGTATTTTATAGCAGTTAATTTTTTAAACAAACTGGACTAATTGGTGAAGGGAAATCATGAAATGACACTTTTTTTTTTTTCACACCACCGTCTTTTAAAATTACTCTATCAGATCTCCCTTCTCCTCTGGAAGAATCTAGGGCAGATTTCATAGCTTTTCCTGTCACTTTCAGGTGTTAATAAACAGTCTGATTCGCTGGTATTAAAAAGTCCAGTTCAATCCAAATCAAAACTTTAATCTTATTCCATCTGGGCCTTCCCCACTCCCCTCCCACCACCCACCAGCTCCCAGTCTGACCCAAGCTCAGAAGCCTGCATGGGGAAGGGAAACAACCTTTATATCTTCTTTTCTCCATCCTCCCAGGCTAGCTCAGGGAAGACTGGTTCTTCAGGTTGGATGGGGAGGGATCCTGATCCTTTAGCTTCAGCCTCAGGGTGGCCCACCTCACACAGACCACCCTCTGCAGGACACCATGCCCCGGTAGGCAGACCCAGCTACCTTCCACCACCACCATGCTGGCCACCACACTCTAAAAGTGCAGGCCACTGTCACTCAGTACACTCTCCTCATTCTCTGACCATAGACAGCTCTGACAGCCTCTGTCCTTGAAGCAGCTGTCTCTGGGTTCATGCATGTCCCCACACTCCAGGTGACACATAGCAGGCTCTCCAGGTAGTTCTCCAGAATCTTGCCTTTCTTTGCTTGAAGTGGATATGTCCTTCCCCCCAACGGCATCCTATCATTCTCACCACTTCTCCCTTGATCTCTCTCTCCTTTCCTTTCTGCTGAAGGTGGCAGAACCCTTACTTAGCAAATCCTACAAAGGTGGCCGAATACTTCTGTTTTTGTGCAGAGATACCTGTCTATGTGGAAGTGAGCCCCTCAGATCTTGGGAGCATAATTAACTGACAGCCTTCAGCTGTCACACCTCTGGATCCACAACTCTCACACCAAGATCTCACACACACACGCACGCACGCACGCACGCACATTCACAGCCCTGGTTCCCAGCCCACGCCTGAACATGGTGAGAGCACCAGGGCTACACCCTTTCTGCCTCAAACCAGAAGCCTTTGCTCAGGAACTCCCACCACCCTGCCAGGGCTTTCTCCAGACTGTGCTGCAGTCGGAAGCTCTTCCTCCCCAGTCTCCCTCCCTTCCCTCTCCCCAGGCAAGCGCGTTGGACCTGCAGCCCAGTCTGAAGGCTCTCCTCACCTTCGTGCCCGGTTCGTTCTCCCTCCTGCACCATTCTGCACAGGGGTTTTCTCCAGTGTATCTTCACACTTCTAATCTTGCCTTGGCATCTGCTTCTCTGAGGTCCCAAAATGGCACAGTCACCTATTATACCCAGCAGCTCAAGACAAGTCCCATTTTAACATTTGGGCATGCTGTATTTAGAGACTGTGAAAGGAACAGTAGAATGTTCTTTTGAGAAAAAAAAAAACTGCGATAAGCAGATATCTTGGTATAGACTCCCTCCCAAAGCAGAGCCTGAAGGACTTGGATGCAGGTAGTTTATTTTTGAAGGTGATCTCAGGAAGCAGGAATGATGAAATTGATATGTTGAGACAGGAAAGTATGAAAAGGCAATTTAAAGGTGTATTATCAAGGCCACTGCTGCACGCAACAAGCGCACAAGCACAGAATAATATCCCTGGGGTCTCTGAGAATCTTACAAAAGTCCCCCCAGAATTTGTCATTTCAAAGACTTGGGGCTGACCATTTACCCTCTGACTCCTATTCTCTGTTAATCAAAAGTGACTTTGAGGCTTTGACTCCCAAAGGCTTTAGAAAAGAACCTAGGCAGAAAAACAGAGTGACCCATGGCAGCATCCTTGAGATGGGACATTGTCAACTTGAGTCCCAACTCACAAGGAACGCCACCTGTGGCTGAGAGGTAGCCAAGGAGATGGGTAGCCAAAGGCGCCCGCTGGAGCAGGCCTCAGGGGTATTTTTGCAGTGCCTTACTGGACTGAGGAGCACCTAGGTAGGCCAGAGGCATCTGCCTTGGGAAATTCCAAATTGCTGAAATGCCAGTGAAAAAAGACTGAAGAAGAGAGAATAGAGTGGTGTTTGCAAGTTATGAATGACACTTGGGCAGCAGACTGGCTTACCAAACAGCAGGACAGTTATTAGGGGTCAGCGCCTATGGGAAGGGACAGGAACCAGGACTGGACAGAGGAAGAGACTGGACCGGGATTCAAGTCCAGCGAAGCCGCAGGAGCACATACAGAGTGGAGAGCTGGAGCCCGCTCCTGCCAGCTTGGGAGCACCAGTTAAATTTTTTTGAACCAGTTGTTAAGCACAGCCATTATTAAAGATTGATTTGTATAAACCTACAATTCCATATGTTATATTGAAAACAAAGTTAATAAATACTCAGAACTCATCCTTCTTAATGACTGCATGGTAGTAAAGTGCAGTCTTGAGTTTATTCGCCACTAGCATGTTGGTGTGGTGGAAATACTATATGATATTGTATGATTGTGCATCTAGGCCCAACTCCACACTCAGTGATGTCACTTTCGTAGCTTGAAATCATCCACAGAGGGTGTACTTTCACCACGGAAATCAGCAAACACTATAAATAAGGGCGTTTTCCCTCAAGGAGACAGTTGTTAAACACTCACACGCACACTGTTGCGTGTATGACATGGCCGGAGTTGTCGCCTGGTGAGCTAAATGGTTAGTTCTCTGTGTCCCTGCCAGATCCACCGTGAGATGTGGGATGTCCGGGGAAGGTGTGTTCTCGGGCGAGGGGGTGCTCCGCAGGTGAAGCGGACGCTGAAGGAGCAGTCTCCCCAAAGCACTGCGGACATTCGAGGCAACGCGTCCTTCCTTGAAGGGGACAGCACTGTACCCTCCACAACTGACACAAAGTGGTTTATAGCATTTTCTTACTCACTTTAAACACCTACTATTTCTGCAGTTACAGCCGTCTTTGTTTCTAATATTGTTTAGGCATACCCTATTTTCTTAATCTTTTTTCCTTAATGCATTATTCCCTGAGGTATGTCTCTTTTTTGACTTTTTAAAGAACCAGCTTTTGACTGTGTTGACTATATTGTATTTTTTTTATAATTTTACTAATTTCTGCTCTGATTATTATTAGATCCTCTCTTCTGTGTTCTTTGGGTTTGATCTATTCTTTTTTTAACTTCTTAGTTGAAAGCTTAGCTCATTAATTTTTAGTCTTTTTCCAGATAAATTTCCCACACATTTTTATCTGTAGTACTTTCAATGTCATTTAAATTATAAGTTCTAAACTTTCATTATGATTACTTCTTTGACCCATGAATTATTTTAGAAGTGTGTTTTTCATTTCTAAATACATGAGGCTTTTTTAGATACCTTGTTTTATTGATTTCTAATTTAATTGCATTGTGGGCAGAAAAGATGATCTGTTTGATACAGATTCTTTAAAATAGATATAGACTTGCTTTGTGGCCTATTCATAAATACTTCATGTTCTTGAGAACAATGTGTATCTTCTAATTTTTAGGTACAGGGTTCTATGCTGGGCTTTTTAGATCAAACTTTTAAAATTTTTGCTCCAAATATTCTATATCCTTTTGAATATTTTGTATCCATGAGCTATCAATTACTGAGAGGAGAGTATTAAAATCTCCCACTACAATGCTGAATTTGTTAATCTCTCTTTACAATCCTGTAAATTACTTGTTTATATAATATATACATATGTTATTGGAAACACAAATGTTTTGAAATGTTACATATTTACAGTAAAATATATTTTATCATTATGTAGTGACTCTTTTTCTCCCTAATACTTTTTACCTTAAAATATATTTATTCGGGTATAAATATTGCTATAGAATCCTCCTTTTGGTTAATAATGGCCATATATCTTTTTTTAGCTTTTAACCTTTCTGTGTTTTCTTAAGTACGCTCCCTGTAACTTTGCAATATCTGGCTGTTTTTATTCAATTTGATATCCGTCTTTTAATTTGTAAATCTACCCCACATGAAACAATTACAGTTACATACATAATTGAACCTATTTCCACCATACAATTTTATGCTTTCTATTGGTCCTGTTTTTTACACATTTTTTCCTTCTTTTCTACTTTCTTTAGGTGGATTAAGGGGAACTTTTCATTTCTTGTATTTCCTATTATAAAAGTTGTATACTCTGTTTTTTTCCTTCTGGTAGTTATCTCTAAACCTGTAACATGTATAGGTAGCTGGAAATTCTAACTTTTTATACCTCTGTGCTTCTCCCAAACAACAAAAGACTTTCGAGCACTTACACACCAATTATTCCCCGTCTATCTTATATCAGGCAGTATTTTAGTGGGGTCCTCGTACACTAAAAATTAGACACTATCATCATTTTATAGCCACTGTTTGCTCACCATTCCTTCTTGAATCTCAGATCTTCCTGCCAGGATCAGTTTCCTTCTTTTTGGAGTACACCAGGAAAACGTTTATGGGGAACGCTTATCGGTGGTAAACACGCTCCAGGCTGTCTTCCTGAAGATGTCTTTATTTCATTTCCATTTTTGTATGATAGTTTTCCATATTTACAGTCCTAGGTTAACAATTACTTTTCTCTCAGCCCTTGAACATGTTTTTCCACTGTCCTCAGGCTTCAGCTGCTGCTGCTGTGAAGTCCATCACCACCCAGCAGTCCTTTGTCTGTAAGATCTTCCCACTGGCCCTGTTGTCCTGCAGTTTGCTCCTTTGTGTCTAGGTATCCATTTCTCTTTATTTCTCTTGCTTGTGGTTTGCTTTGCTTCGTACATCTAAGAATTCTTGTGTTTTACCAATTGTGGAAAATTCTCTAATATTATCTTCTAGTATGGATGTTCCCCATTCTGTCTTTCTGTAATTCCAATTAAATGCATGTTATGCTTTCTTATTTTATTCTAGATGTCTCCTAGTGTATTGTTCTTATTTTCCTTTTTTTCCCCCTCCTCTCTGGTTCTCTCTCTCTCTCTCTTTCTCTCTCTCCATGGTTCTGAATAATTCCTTCACATCTCTATTCCACTGCACTACTTTTTCATCTGTAGTGTCTAGTCATCAGTTTACCCCATTCATTAAAATGTTCTTGACATTATTTTTAGTTCTTTCTCATTTCTTAAAGTTCTTGTTTTCACTTCTTTAAATTCCAGTCCATTCTTTTTCAAACGTGCCTGTTCATTGTATAGTTTCTTATTCTTTTCTCATGTTTTCAGTTCTCTGTTTAATTTCAACAAACCTGTTAGGAATACTTTGTAAGTTTTCACATTTGATTGATCTAATACCTGAAGTCCTTGAGAGTCTAATAATATTCTCTTTTTTATGTCTTAATCAGCTTGGGATGCTGTAACAAAATACCATGAATTGAGTGGCTTATAAACAACAGAAATTCATCCCTCACAGTTGTGGAGTCTACAAATCTGAGATCAGAGTGCCAGCATGGTAAGGTTCTGGAGAGAGCCCTCCTTGGTGACAGATGGCTGCCTTCCTCTTATATCCTTGTGTGTAAGAAAGTGACCCAGCTCTCACGGTCTTCTTATAAGGGCATGAGTCCCACTCATGAGGGGTCCACTCTCAGGACCTATTTACCTCCCAAAGGCCCTACTTCCCAACACTATCACTTTGAGGATTAGATTTCAACGTGTGAATTTTGGGAGAGCACATTCGGTCTAGAACGCTTGTACTGCTGACTCTCCCTCATTGTGGGCTATTTCTTCATATATTTGGCAATTGTTTATTCATAGATCATATTTGGTTTCCTTCTGGACTCCTTTTACTGATGATGGGTCTTTTTATAATCTACCCTTTTACTGACGGCGTAGCCCTTAGAGGTTTATGCAAAGGTCATAGTTCTACCATCTCTTCCTGTGTAAACCAAAGACCTAACCTTCTACCCCCAAACAGCCCAAACTCTGGTTTACAGGTAATCTATTTAGTGAATACTGTACCTGCTTGCCCCTCTGGCTTCAGCTTTCTCTTTTTCTTTCAGTGCCTGGCTTACTTTCTTGTGGATTTAGCTATGCATTAAAATGCGGTACTATGGCCTGTATTGCCCTAAACACAGAACATGAGACAAAGTCTTGCAGGTGGTTAGTTTACTTGAGAAGTGATCCTGGGAAACAGCAAAAAAGGACCAAGGAAGGAGAGAAAACCAACCTCAAATTTCCTTCTAGAGGCAGCCACTGCTTCAGATGACTTATGCCCCATCTTGCCGGTCACTTATAAAACGCTTCTCAGACACGTCTCCTCGCACCACTTGTATCTCTTGTGCTTTCCAGTAAGTCCAAACTGTCACAGTAATCTCCAAAAAAGATTTAATACCAGTGGGTTAGAGGACCAAGCTACCATCTCTTCTGTTGCACATCGTGTCTGGAAGGTAACTGATAATCAACATCTTCCTCCTCTCTTCCCATTCCAGATTTTGGTTACCTCTGCTAGGACTTTGACTCATCAGATGGGTTAACCCTGACCTTCCTCCCCAAAGAGCCTGAGCCCTTAGTGGCCTTGAGCCATGACTGCTTCGGTTGCCCACTCCTTGCTGCTGGTGGGCATGGAGACTCCGAAAGATGCCGGTGAGTCCCCTGCATTCCAGCACATTCATTTTCACCCCTACACGCA
The DNA here is from genome assembly GCF_000956105.1 of Propithecus coquereli. Taxonomy (NCBI): domain Eukaryota; kingdom Metazoa; phylum Chordata; class Mammalia; order Primates; family Indriidae; genus Propithecus; species Propithecus coquereli. The sequence continues at coordinate 572,055 of NW_012142190.1, read as the reverse complement.
GCCACAATCTTAGCTCCTGTGATAACCAGAGTGAATATCTCCTGCCACAATAACAACTCCTTCCTTTGCCTGCTGGTCTATTGGCCTGAGGATCTCAGAGTGACCAGATGGTGGTTGTAGCTTCAAGTTCTTTGGAACCACTGTGGTGAACCAGAGCCTCTAATCCGGCAAAGTCCAAGGTTTCAGAGGAAGCACAAATTATGAGGAGGTCACGGGGAGAGTGGGTGAGAGGGCCTAATCCTTCTGCTCCGTGCTTCCTGGACCAGTATATTCTAGCTATGACCACACACCACCACCCATTAGCCAACAGGTTAGCACATGTACTATTGAGAAAGCTCAGCCACAAAATATATGTATATACATGTGGGGGAGTATGTGGGTGTGTTGGGGGGTGTATATAAGCTTTTTACTCCTGGAGGAGGGTCTGTATTTTTCTGCTCATGCTGAGCTAAGAGCTGATGCCAGGCACAGCCTGGAGGCAGTGGTGGGACCGTGTGGGCAGATCGTGAAGAGCAGAGCATAACGTTGCGAGGCACTTGCCTTAGGTGATATTTTTACAGGAAATCAAGCAAGTAGAGTTTTCTCTCCTCTAGCAAGAGAGAAGGGGCTGCTTCTACCAGTCCAGATGTTCAAGGAAATCTGGGGGTTCAAAACACTTAGGCTTGTCAGCCCAAACACCCCCATCCAAGCTCTCGAGACCCTTCTCGTTTCATATCAAGTGCCCTCACTGTGACATGGAAGGCCAGTCGAAGCTGTGCCTTCGGCCCCTTAGGGAGCTCTGCCGCAATCCTTATGATTATTTTTTCCCAAAACTGTTAAATTCTAAGCCTACTGCAAATCTCAGTGCTCCCACTTCCACCTGTGCCCCAGCCACATCCACCACATGAGAGAATCGCCATGATTTTGGTGCTACTGCACACCAGGATTATCACTCTAGATTTCTACCAGCAATGCCCTGATCCAGCCAAAATCCCCTCCTGAAGGTCTGCTTTCCAGAGCCACTTCTAGGACTAACTGTCTTGGCATAGGTTGCCCTGAAAGCAGAGGCTGGGAGGGTGTGCAGAGAAGTTTGTGTTCAGGGAGATTATTAGGCAAGCGATCCCAAGAAGCACTATAGGAGAGGTAGTTATAGAATACTGCTAAGGGTGAGTGGCATTAGATCTTTCCAGATCCTTTCGAAGAACATTTTATGGACTGAGTCACAGCAATGTCTGGCTGGGAGATGCCCTTTAGCCACAGACTTCCATTTCCTACTGGTCAAGAGTGCACGAATTTTAACTCACCCACTCTTTCAGGGCGTGCACATATGAGAGATGAGAACTTCCTACAGGTACCCGTGCCATGATGCCAGAGAGTCTTCAGGGAGGAAAACAAGAGATGCACAGGGCAGAATCAAGGTGAGGATGCTGTCTGCTTATACTGGCGTGAAGTTCGTCCAAGCCTCTTGAAATTGGTTGTTGGAGCAAACAGGCAGACCAAGGGGGTTTACAGAGGTCCCACAAGCAGTGTCCATCACAGACATTAATTGGATATTACATCATTTTAAAGTATTCGAGTCAGGAGTTATTTTTTTCCCTGAATATCCATTCCCCCTATATATGTGGAAGGAGAATAATCACACTGGTCTCTGTGCATGTGCCTGCAGAGTAGCCTAGAGAGGTCTTGAGGTGCGATGGGACAAGCACTAAATGTGTCAGAGCTGGAAGATATTGTTTCCAGTCTGACATTGGCTGTGAAACCTGAGCAGGTTACTTAGCTTCTATAAGCCCCAGTTTCTCCATCTAGAACTGTGGTCCCCAACCCCAGGGCCACGGACCAGTACCAGTCTGTGGCCTGTTAGGGACCAGGCTGGCAGAGCTCTGCCCACCCCCACCCCACCCTCCATCCCCACACATGGAAAAATTATATTCCATGAAACTTGGGAACCAGAGGGCCGCACAGCAGGAGGTGAGCGGTGGGCAAGTGAGTGAAGCTTCATCTGTGTTTACAGCGCTCCCTATTGCTGGCATCACCACCTGAGCTCCACCACCACCCATCCCCATGTCCATGGAATATTGTCTTCCATGAAATTGGTCCCTGGTGCCAAAAAGCTTGGGGACCACTGATGTATAAGGTGATGGAGTGGGGGAA
>NW_012142190.1:546526-569581 GCF_000956105.1 Propithecus coquereli | reverse complement strand
CTCTAGCCTGGGCAACACAGTGAGACTCTGTCTCAAAAAAAAAAAAAAAAAAAAAGTGTATTACCTTTTAGGACAGGAATCAAAGAGGTAATGAATACAAATGTGTTTTATAAGCTATAAAATGCCATTCAGATATAATTTATGATGATTATAAACATTAAGGCTTATTCTTGGTGGCCTGGCTGCTCTCTGCACCCCACTGCCAGAATGAAACCCATACTGAGTCCTGGGCTTTCCATAAGAAAATATTGATGTGAGATGGATGCTTGAAAGAAGGAGAGAACCAGATATGATGGTATTATTTTAAATGAAACAGATACGTTCCTTTAGCATACTTTGTCATATAAAACGTAACCAGGGGCAAGGATGTGAATAACCTGGAACCCTTGTGCACTGTTGATGGGAATGTGCAATAATGGTGCAGCCACTGGAGAAAATAGTGTGGTGATTCCTCAAAACAATTAAAGACAGAACTACTATATGATCTAGTGAGTCCACTTCTAGGTATATATCCAAAAGAATTGAAGTCAGGAGCTTGAACAGACACTTGGACACCCGTGTTCATAGCAGCATTATTCGTACTAGCCAGAAGATGGAAGCAACCCACGTGTCTACTGATGGATGAATGGATAAAGAAAATGTGGTATATCCATACAATGAAATACTATTCAGCCTTAAAAAGGAAGGAAATCCTGTCACATGCTGTGACATGGATGAGCCTTGAGGACATTATGCTAAGTGAAATAAACCAGTGACAAAAAGACAAATAATGTGTAATTCCACTCATACGAGGTACCTAGACGAGTCAAATTCATAGAGACAGAAAGTAGAATGGTAGTTGCCAGGGGTTGGACAGGGGATAATGAGGAGTTGATATTTAGTGGGTACAAAGCTTCAGTTTTGCAAGACAAAAAGAGTTATGGAGATGGGTGGTGGTGATGGTTGCACAATAATGTAAATGCACTAAATGCTACTTAAAAATTATTAAGATGGTAAATTTTATGTTATATGTATTTTACCACGTGTCTAATGTAACTAGGGATTGAAATAATATAGAAGGCAAAGGGGTGGTTTTCACAAGAATACCACTGCATCAAGGATCAGTGAGATCCTCAGCTTTCTAGGCATTTGGCCTGGCCTTGTGTAACTTGGGGGTGGGTGGACATCCCACATCCAGTGACAAGGGAGCCGTACGTCCCCATGCTGAACATACCACCCAGCTCCCAGGCACGTGTTTCCCATAAGTCCTGGTCCACACACAAGTGGTTCTGCATCTCCCAGCTCTGGGGAGAATGGAAATCCTTTCACCCAGAGGAAGGAAAGTAGAGCAGAACAACCAGAGGCCCATCTTCTGCCATTGTCGCGTGGAGCCGGCCTCAACTGTCTGTCTTTCCCTTCTTTAGCAGGGTCCTTGCACAATGGCTGCAGTTATTAAATACCTTCAGTGCCTCCTCCCCCCGTTGCAGATTATGTAGTTGGCTACTGTTCTTGAAAATGGCCTGTGATTTACACTCGATTCTAATATCCAAGAGCTTACGGATTTTGTTTTGTTCTTCTGAAATTCAATTGTAATTTACGGTACTGTATATATTAATAGCTACCATCCTAAAACAACCTAGCAGAAACTGGGTTGACTGGTTTTTGCCTCGATGATTCATACTCTTTTTTCTTTGAATTTTTTCTCATTTATTTTTTATTTTGTATATATTCATGGGGTACAAGTGCAATTTTGCTACATTGATATATTGCATTGTGATGAAGTCAACGCCTTTAGTGCATCCATCACCAGAGCAACGTACCTTGTACCCACCAAGAAACCTCCCATAATCTAACCCCTCCCATCCCCCCACCGCTCCAAATCTTCATTGTCCATCATTCCACACTCTGCTTCCATGTGTACACATTATTTAGCTCCCACTTATAAGTGAGAACATGAAGTATTTGTCTGTCTTTGTCTGAGTTGTTTCCCTTAAGATAATGGCCTCTATCCATGTTGCTGCAAAAGACACGATTTCATTCTTTTTGTGGCTGAATCATACTCCATTGTGTATATATACAGCATTTTCTTTATCCAATCCTCCACTGATGGATGCTAAGATTCCATATCTTTTCTATTGTGAATTGTGCTGTGATAAACATGAGTATAGGTATCTTTTTTTGTATATTGATTTCTTTTCCTTTTGGTAGATACCCAGTAGTGGGATTGCTAGATCATATGGTAGGTCTATTTTTAGTTCTTTGAGAAATCCCTACACTGTTTTCCCATAGAGGTTGCACCAATTTACATTTCCACCAACAGCTTTATAAGAATTCCCTTTTCTCAGCCAGGCGTGGTGGCTCATGCCTGTAATCCTAGCAGTCTGGGAGACCGAGGCAAGAGAATTGCTTGAGCTCAGGAGTTGGAGACCAGCCTGAGCAAGAGCGAGACCCTGTCTCTACTAAAAATAGAAAAATTATTGGGCATGGTGGCACTTGCCTGTAGTCCCAGCTACTCGGGAGGCTGAGATGGGGGGATTGCTTGAACTCAGGAGTTTGTAGTTGCAGTGAGCTATGATGACACCACTGCACTCTACCTGGGACAACAGAACAAGACTGTCTCAGAAAAAAAAAAAGAAAAAGAGTTCCCTTTTCTCCACATCCTTGCCAACGTCTCTCATTTTTTGTCTTTTTAATAGTAGCCATTCTGATTGATGTAAGATGATATCTTACTATCTTACTACTTGTTTTTAATTTGCATTTCTCTGATAATTAGTGATGTTGCAAATGTTTTCACATGCTTGTTAGCCATTTGTTTGTCTTCTTTTGAAAAATGTCTATTCATGTCCTTAGCCCACTTTTTAATGGGATTATTTGGGTATGTTTTTGTTGCTGTTGAGTTGCTTGAGTTCCTTGTAAATTCTGGATATTAGTCCCTTGTTACATGTATAGTTTGCAAATATTTTCTCCAGTTCCACTGGTTATCTGTTCAGTCTGTTGATTATTTTTTCTGCTATGCAGAAGCTTTATGGTTTAATTAAGTCCCATTTGTCTATTTTTGTTTTTGTTGCCTGTGCTTTTGAGATCTTGGCCATAAGTTCTTTGCTTAGAGACGTAGACCAATGTCCAGAAGAGTTTTCCCTAGGTTTTCTTCTAGTATTTTTATAGTGTCGGGTCTTATATTCAAGTGCTTAATACATCTGGAGTTGATTTTTGTACATGGTGAGAGACAGGGGTCCAGTTTCATTCTTCTGCATATGGTAATCCAATTTTTCCAGTACCATTTATTGAATAGGGTGTCCTTTTGCCAGTGTGTGTTCTTATTAACTTTGTCAAAGATCAGTTGGCAGTAAGTATGTGGCTTTATTTCTGGATTCTATTCTGTTCCATTGATCTATGTGTCTATTTTTATGCCACATATGCTTTTTTATGTTTTCCCTGAAGGTCTGTTTTTCCTAGATTTGAGACTGCTCTGCTTTTTGGTTTCTAGTGGCATAAAGTATGGGAAATGAAACAAAACCATAAATTCTGTCCCTAGACCTAAGGTAGATTCCCCCAGGCAATTATGTTTGCCATGGTTGAAATATCAGTAAAATAAAAATGACTGCAATCCTCTTTGTGCTATTTGAATTTCAAATGCATTATGAGTCCCTTGAGAATGTGACATTAATTTAGGGCTATAACTAAAATACTATATATTAAAAGACATGTTCTTTGCTTTCCTTTGCCTGTTTTATGTACTTACAGTGGAATAAACTTCAGTTATTAATATCATGGCAAAGCCTACTGAAAAGTATATACATAGATATTAACACAATTTATAGCATACAAAGAATCCTTCTTAAGAAACCTGATATATTCAAACCAGTTTTCCTAGTGCCCCAGATTTCCTACTTGTTATTTTATGTTATAGTATCTAAAATCCTAATCACAGATGACCTTGCAGGAGACTTTCTTAGCAGAATAAAAATCTCCTAGTAGAATCTTTTACCTAAGATCTCAGAAAAGCATTTCTCTGGAGAGCAGCAACTATTGACCCCCAAAATCCAAACATGATTGTAGAATTTTCACAATGCTGGTACACACATTACTTATATTCCTTCAGGTCTTCCACATTTTGACCAGTTTGGTCCAAGGAAGTCCTTTTCTTCTTTTAGGAGGCATTCATGTCTCGACAGGAGTTCACTGAGCACCTGCTTTGTGCCAGCACAGTATGACAGCTGTGAATACATCAGACATGGTCTCTAGATCCAAGGCAATTACATATTGTGCAAGGATCACAGAAAAACTAGATAGGATTGTGTGGTGGAAAGTTGGAGGGGTTAGGTATCTATGTGGGATGTGAGAGTGTCCTCCACTGGTGCTTTGTACAGGTCTCAGGGGAAGAACCTCCCAGGAAGTGGGAAGGGAACGTGACAAGTTCCTGACTTGCTAACTGTATCTTTTTTTAATTTCAGGGGTTTCTTTTAGCCTTTATTTTCCCAAAACTGAATTATTGGAATAGAGAATGTAACATGTTTATGGCTATATACAATATGTTATATATATATGTGCATATAATATGTATGTACATATGCATATAGAGATATATATGGAGAGAGAGAGAGATCCAATTAGAAAGACTACACCAATTTATACTCCTAACATCAATGTACAAGAAATGCTATTTATTCCACCTTTATTTTAATCTCCTTTTAAAATTTTTGCAAATTTGATAAATAAAATTAGTATCAGATTTCTTCCTTATATTATTTGCCATATTTTTTAATATAACATTGAAAAGTACAGAAGAATTTATGTTAAATACTAGGGCTATCCGGAAAGTGTTCAGCCATGTACCTGTTCCTGTTATATTAACAATGGCTGGATACTTTCTGGACATCCCTCGTATGTGTAAGTTGTGGAACAAAATAACACATGAACTCATGACCCAAGCCAAGAGCCATGGATGGGTCCTCCTTCTCCACCTCCAACATAACCTTCATCCTGAATTGTATGTCCATTATTCTCTTGTCTTTCTTTTAAAATAATTTTATCACGTATGTATATATAACTGAATAATATATGGGTGAGGTTTTTTTTAGCTTTATAAAAATGGTATCATCCTTAATAGGGTTCTACAATTTGCTATTTTTAATCAACATAATGTTTCTAAAATTCATCTATGCTGTAGCACATAATTGGAGTTTATTCATTTTCACTGCTATTCAATATTCCGTTATTTCCATATTGGGTTGTTACTAGTTTTTGTTGTTATGAATCCAGATGAACATCTCATAAAAATCACTTTGTGTATCAAAAAGCATTCAAGACAGTGCTAAATATTTTTCCAAGATGGCCGTACCAGTATACCTTCCCACCAGCAATATATACGATTTCCCATTTATTCTCATCCTGTCCAGCACTTGATATGGTCCAGCTTAATTTTTCGGTAATCTAGTGGGTATAAAATATCTAACTGTGGTCCTACTTGGTATTTCCCTGATTGCTAGTGAGACAGACCATCTCTTCTTATGGTTATATGCTATACATATTTTCTCTTGTGTGAAATACCAGTTCATACCTTTTGCCTGTTTTTTAATTGTATATGATCATCTATCTTACAGATTTGTAGAATTTCATTGCATATTCTGTATACTAATTCTTTGTAGGTTTTATGTATTAAAATACGTTCTCCCAAGCATGACTTGACTTTATTTTCTTTGTGGCATTTTTTGAAGAAGTTTTAATTTTAAGGTAGTCAAATTTATCAACTCTTTCTTTCGTGAGTGTTTATGTTTTAAGATATTACAAGGTTAGAAAGATAAGTCTCCTATATTTTGTTTTAAAGGTATTAAAGTTCTGCCTTTCACATTTAAAGTACTTACTTAATCAAGTGGAATTGATTTTTGTGTTTTGTGTGAGGTGAGAATCCAATTTCAATTTTATTCATGTGCATACTCAGGTGTTCCAAAACCATTTATTAAATATTAAATAGTTTTTTCTTCCCCCAGTTATCTGCAATGCCACTTCTGTTACATATCAAAGATCCGTAAGTATGTAGGCTTCTTCCTGAACTCTTTAGTTTGTTCTGCTGGTCAATTTGTCTATCCTTGCATTTATCCAATGCATAAATGCTACAGACTTACATTAATAAAACGTCTTTATATCTGCCAGGGCAAATCCATGTACCTTATGCTTCTCGGCTATTTTGATCCTTTTTTCTTCCACATAAATTTTAGAACCAACCTGTCCACTTCAATAAAAATCCCATTCAGCTTTTATTTAGAATTCAGAGAGAATTAATAACTTTGGGATATCAAGTATTCCTCTCCAAAAAACATGAATATCATTCCATTTACTTAGATGCTCTTTAATGCTTTCCCATAAGATCTTGTGCGATTCTGTATATAGGGCTTGTACATCTTTTGTTAGAGTTATTCCTACTGTGGCAGATTGCCAGATGTCTCAAAAAAACAGAAAAAATTCATTCTCCTCTTCCTGGACATACGGTTCTCCCAGTGAGAGATTCTGTTCTTCCAAGGAGCGATAGTGCGGTTTCTAAGTACCTCCTGCTTAAAGAAACACTGCTTTCCCTGAACTTCAGCTTTTCCCCACATTGTTCACAGCATTGACATGGGAATGGCCGGCTTTGATCATTCGGGTGGGGACAGTGCTCTCACTCATCTGAATGATCTCATGGAATGATCTAGCAATACAGTGGAAGAAACCAAGGTCTCTGGATGACCTGGTAAAGCGGTGCTGTCCCACCAGCCTAGACCAGCCAAGCTGCAAATTTCTCTTATTTAAGCCGCAGTATTTTGGGGCATCTTGTTATGGTATGCCTTTTTTCTACATGGTTAGACTCCCTTTAGTAATATTTTACTTAGCATTTTTTACATGCTTGCTTAAGAATGAGATTAAGCTGTAAGTTTCCTTTTTCCTAGTGTTCTTTTCTTGTTTGATGCCATAAAATACATTAAGAATATTTCCACTCTTTCAATTCTCTGGAATAAGTTACATAAGACAGAATGATCTGTTCCTAGAAAATTTAGTTGAACTCTACTATAAAACCATTTAGGTCTCAGTTTGTTCTTATTGGGAAGAATCTTTACTATTGAGTGATTTAATTTCTTTAATACTTTCTTTGTTAATAAGTAACAAGTGCTATCTCAATGCAGTTTTAATTTCCATTTCTTACGTTACTGAAGGGGTTAATCATCTCTTCATATGTCTATGAATTGTGGGCTTCATATTTTGTGGATTGCAGTTTATTTCCTGTTCTCGCTGTGACCATTTAGATTAACTCCCCTTCCCCTCTCACTGTGGTTGGAATACCATTCCCTACCCCTGTGATGTGGGCCTTGGCCATGTGACTTGCTTTGGCTGATAGAATTTCAACAGAAATGATTTTAACTGTGCTTTCTTGGATTGGCTTATCTTGTGCACATTTGTCGTCATCATGAGAACCAGCCCTGGGTAAGCACTGGTCTTAGAACAATGAGAGACACTTAGAGTAGACCTGTACCCAAACAGAATCTTGGTGACAAGCCCAGCTAACTTGCAGCCTGAAGCAGAGTCACCCAGCCAAACCTAACCTATCTCAGTCAAATCAGAGTTGGCTTGCAGACTTGTGTGAGAACAAATGCTACTGTTTAAGCCACTGAGTTTTAAGGTGATTTGTTATTGGCATTATTGTAGCAATAGCTGACTAATACATCTATTCATATATTAGGGAGTTAGAGAATTTCTTATCAATTTTTAGGATTTTTTTTAAGAGATGGGGTCTCACTGTATTGCCCAGGTTGGTCTTGAACTCCTGGGCTCAAGCAATCCTCCTGCCTCAGTCTCCCATAGAATTTTTAATATACTTACTAGCTTATTGCTGTAACTATAATCCCAAAATACAATTTGTTTTGTATTTTGATGATTTCTTAAATTTTATATAAGCAAACTTTCATTTTTAGTTAAATTTGCCCATTTTTTTCTTTTGTTATTTTGCTCCTACCTTTGAATCTAAACAGTACTTCCCAAGTCTGAGATTTAATAAATAATCAATTCCATTTTCTGTTTTCTTAAAACTTTAAAAATATGTAATTCTGTAATCTATCTGGAATAAAAGAGGTATATTTATTATTCCTAGACCCTCTTCTTTTTTCCTGAGCAGTGCAATACTTCAATGTAATATGTATGAGAGTCCTAAAATTAATCCTACTTCCAATTGGAAAAAATGTTTAAATTGAAAACTCATTAAGATTACATAAGTGGTTAAGGCTTTTAGCTAACATGTTTGTTTTTACTTTAAATTTTTAATTAGCACACCAATTTAACTATTCCAATTACATTGTGCTTAGCCAAGTTGAAATTAAGCTTTCATTTGCTGCCCAATTCCTCTAGAGAATCTAAATTTACTAGACCCTTTTAGTAATTCACATCTCTGGTCCTCATTAGCCAACATAATGTAGTTGACTTTCAAAATGCTTTCAAAAAATTTTGCTATTTCCAGTTTCTAGATTCTTATGAAATGTCTTGTCTACACAACCTGCAATGGAAGAATGCATATTTGAATGTTAAAAGGCCTAGAAACATGTTATGCAAATAGCATTTCCGTATTGAGCTGTGCTGGCATGGGTAAATGTCTGTCCTTCAGTGGAGATACCTGATTGTCCCAGGTGGAATTTTTTGCTTTTCCTTCCGTAGTCCCATCGCAGTGTGTTTGCAGGACTTGCATGGCAATGAGCTTTTGATTACACGTTTGTTCATCCCATTCAGCTGGGCTTATTCATTTCTAGTTGTCCAGCACCCATGTTGGTGCTTAGCACATAGAATATACTCAGTAAACATTGATTGATTGATCTTTTATAACTCTCACTTTAGGAAGTTTTTGGAGGGCCCCAACGCCACACAGGAGATAAGAAAGGGAGAATTTTAAAAGATCACCCCCAGTTTCTGAGTTATTCTAGCAATGTAATATATTGGATTAGAGTAGAGGGACTTGGAATCTACGTCCAGCTCTTCCCTTAACCCCCAGCTTAGGGCAGGTCATGCCACGCTTCTGGGCCGCAATTTTGCCAACTGTAAGTTGTAATGTGCCATAAAATTACTCAATCTGTTAAATCCTTACAACTTCAGTTCTCTACAAACTAATCAGGGTTAGAGTCATTCATTAGGCAGCCACATTGCACAGTGGAAAGATAGGGATTTGGGGAGGCAGGTGGATATAGCATTGAGTCTGAACCGTCAGTTCCTAGCTTAACAACCTTGGGCGTGTTATTTCACTTCTTTGATCCTCAGTTTTCCGTGGGAAGTATAATACCTCCTTTGCAAAGCTGCTTGAAATTTAAATGAGATAAGGTAGTTGAAGCACATGCCACTCTGCTTAGCACACGATAGAGTCTAGGCAGGAACTTCAGTTGTGTAAATCACACCCCTGTGCTTATACATGGAGGAAGCACATCTTTCCCCTTTCACTTACACTTCACACCTTCTCTCTCTCACGCACACTCGCACACACACACCCACACACACAAAGTGAAACAGGTAAAGACAGCAGGAGTCCACCATTTTTAAGAGTACTTTCCTGTGGGTTTGCTACCTTCATTACCAAAAAGAGAGGCTATCATAGAGGCAGTGATTTCATATTTAGATATTAAATTTTTTTTGCCTTAAAATCATTAAAGAAGTATTTCTTAGGTACTTCTCCCTATGTCCAGTAAAATAAAAAGTCACCAGATACAGAGAACTCAAAACTAGAAGTGATTAAGTTGTTTAAACCCTAGCCTAGACAAAGGTACCATTAATGTATAGATCCATTCCAATAATTGTTAAGGATTACTAAAAAAAAATTCATACACAGCAAGCAAGATTGCATGATGGCACAAAAAAACAGTATAACCAACTGTTCAAAATGTTATGTTTCTGCTGTATGTTACACAGTAGATCTGGGTACTAGAGTTTCGGATTGCTCGGTTGGAAACAAAAATCACCTACCTACAAGGCAATTCACTTTGCAGTTGGTTATTCAAATCTGCATCAGCCTTCAAAGGCCCAGAGGGAGAAAACTGATGGTTAAATCGTTGTCTCAAATTGAGTTTTGAAATTCTTGATGTGGGAACATTTTCTTCACGGATTTTGAGGTAGCGCTAATGCCTAGTCTGCCCAGCAGAGGGCAGCAGGGCCCACGGGAAGGTCCGAGAGTGTCGCTTTAGCAGACGGCTTCGCCCGAGGGTCCGCAGAAAGCTGCGGCCGCGGGGTTGGAGAGGAGGGTGGCGCTCTCTTCTTGACTAAGGTGACGGGGACACTCTATTCTTGACCGGGGAGAGCATGGGGGTGGGGGGAGAGGGGCAACGCAAAGTGAAAACGCGGATCCCTTGTTCAGAAAGCAGGATAAAAGCGTTTTTTCTTCTGCAGCCTCTCTCTCCACCTGTCGTGGTGTGTTTTATTCGCTATTTAATGTCACATTCCCTCAGGCACAGGGACAGTGGCAGGCAGGGTGCAGGCCAGCGCAGGGCGGCTCGGTTCCGAGCAGGGGCAGGAGCGGGTGACCCGGACCCAGGCCCGGGAGATGGGGACCGGCGGGACGCAGGACCGCGCGTGAGCCAAGGCGCCAAGCCCGGGCACGGGCTCCACTGTCCCGTCGGACTTCACTCACGGAAGACACATGCAAAGATACAAGAATTAAGAATGTCGAGGCGGTGACCACAGAGCCTTAGAGCCCAGGTGGGTGAGGGGCATCCGAGCGCGGGCCCTGTGGGAGCGCGGGCTCGCACACCTGTGCAGAGTAGCGTGAACCCAGACTGTGCTGCCACCTGCCTGCCTGCTCTCCAGTTTCCGGAAGGAAAGGGGCTGTTACTCCCCTGGTCCTTACCACCATGAGGAGCCGAATGTCCTTCTCTCTCCCTCCCGGCCCCAGCCTCCCCCATGTCCCTGGAACACCCCAGCTTGCTCTCCTGTGGGGCCCTGAAATGTCCTTAAGGGTGTCCCCAGGAGACTTTTCTCCAGAGACCCTGGGACCCCTCCCTCCCTTCATTCTGATCTCTGTTCGGATGCCACCTCATCGGAGAGGCTTTCCCCAGCTAAATTAGCAGCACGTCTAACCCGTTAACCAGCTTTATTTTTCCTGGTGGAACTTACCGTCAGTCCCTAATGTCTTATGTATTCATTTCATTGCTTTTGGTTGATCTGCTCTGACTAGCATGTCCATGACAGCAGAATTTTTTTGTGGGTTTTTTTTGTTGTTGTTGTTGTTCATGGCTATCTCCAGCTCCTAGAACAGTGCCCAGCAGATGTAAACACTCAAATGCTGAAATGAGAGGAGATGTCTTGACAACCCAATGACCGATGGCAGCAGTGCCCTCTCGCCAGAACAAAGATGCACCAGGGCAGGTCCCACCCTGAAGCAGGGCCTACCAGTCCCGTGAGTGGCTGGGATGGGAAAGAACATCTCTTTACTTGTATGCAGATTTGCTCTAAAGAAGACTGACAACTTCCCATATTATCTTTCTATTTTCCCATCTTCTAATCTGTGATATTTTTACAACATCCTTGGAGAGTGACTTCATCATGACATTTACAGGTGAAATAAATAAAGCCCGGAGACGTAAATTCTAGTTTAAAGTCACACAGCTCGTAGTGGCAGAACCAAAATTAACAGACCAGAACCCAAGGCTCTTGGGTTTTATCCCTGTGTTCTTTTCAGAGATCATTCTATTCTAAATATGTGGTCTGCAGCCTGAACTTGTAGTTTTATTCCAGGCTCAGGAGGCAGTGGCTCAGATCCACTGCCCCTCGCAACTCCACCTAGTGGCCCAGCACCTTGGGAATTTACTCAGCTTGTTTGCCGATATCCATCAGCTTTGCCTTGGTTTCATTTTAGGGTCAGCATATCAATAATTCTTTATTAATAAGCCCAAGCATATGATGTTTCTAAGCAATTGCGTATCGAATGTGAAGAGAAAACAAAGGAGTGCACCATGTATTGTGAAACATTGCAACAGACGGGCATATTCTAAGCCATGTGATTCTAAGTGCTTGCTTCCTAAATGATCACTGATCTCTGGACTCTGAGGAGTTCATTGTCTAGCCCTGAGCAAGGCGCTTGTTCCAGCCCATGTACTGTAGCTAATTAGCCACAACTACATTTCACATAAGGTTTTCCTTTGTGGTGAACTTTAATATTCAGCAGGAGAATAGACACTGCATTCCTTTAATTTCGTTTCCCTAATTAAATTGCAGATTGTAATTGTTTCTTCCACTTGAAATGAAGATCTTAGATTTCATCATCAAGTTCCTATGTTACATTTTATCTTAACTATTTTTAAAACCTTGGCACAAGTAAGTAACCAAGTAGACTTTACACCATAGATAACTTTTGGATAAACATCAAATTTCCCATTTGATGATAATCCTCACAACATGATTATCTAATAGAAGCTGATGTATAATTATTACAAAAGCCATGAGAATAATACACTTCAGGGTCACGAGACAAAAATGAAATGTGCCTCTCGTCGTCATGCCCCACATGTTTCTCATTTCCCAATCTCCAAAACAGAAGAAATTCCATCTGACTTTTATCTACTTAAAGGAAGATTATGAAGATTAATTTAACACTCATGGAAAAAATAAAAATGTAGAGTAAATTTTGGCAAGCAAAGGTACCATGGTAATATTATTTACAAGAATACTGTCTTATAAGATTGGTAAAGATGATGAGATCTTTAAAACACCACATTTCAAAACTGGGAAAGACCCCAAAGATGACCTGGTTCAATTTCATTTTATAGAGGAATAAACAAAAATGCAGAAAGAGCAAATTTTCAGAGCTTAAAATGCCTATTTTAAAGTTATTTCTGTAATGAAGTCTTTGATAGAGTAAGACTCTATAATAAATTATATTTCCAGAGGGAATGAAACTTACCGTTTAACTCATCTAGAACACATCACAATACTGCGACAACTAATATCTCGTTTAGGGACTCAACACTATTTAAAGCAGTTTCTTTACTGTTCGTGGATCAAGCTTCCTAGATCCTTCGTTACTCTGGTTACCCTCAACATTTTTTAAATTATCAGTGTCCTTCTCAAAATGATTAAACTTAAATCCTCAATCCTATTCTCACCACTGTAGGGAACTATGGGGGTGTCACCTCCTTGAAACTCAAGTGGATTTAGTTAATGTAAACCAAAATCACATCCACTTTTGAAATACCTGCATAAGCTAAAACCCCTAGGCCTCTTCTATGTGAACTGCTTTAAAATCAGGGACACCTGTCCTTTCTGTCTGCTCAATATCCATTTCTCCTGCTTTGCAACAGTGCCAGATTTTTTGGTGGGGAGTTACCACTGTATCCAGTGGAGAGCATCTTGCGGGACTATTAACGCAAATGGTCTGTGTCCTACCCTGACCGAGAGTTGGGCGGATGACTCAAGCTAGACCAACCACCTGCTCCCTGTTGCTCCCTTTGGCATCTTGACCCAGAGGTACCAGTAGGAGCTCATCGATCCCGGTGGGGATGCTGAAAAGACACAGTTGGTTACTTCCAGTTTTCTAGATCCTCAAAGTTATTCTGGTTTTGGAGCTTCCAAATCTCGGTTCTTCAGCTTTTCCTTTGACTCTGTGAGCAACTCCATATCTTCCCAGTAAAATATTTCTTTTGCCTTTTGTTAAAAAAAAAAAAAAAAGTCAGTTTCTGTTGCTATTAAGCAAAATCTCTACCCGGTACACCAGGCCTTCATTCTGATATTTACTGGTTTATTCACTTGTCTGTTTTCTGCGGCCCCCCCACCGCCCACCCTCTTCTATCAAGAAAGAGACATGTCTGCTCTGGTTGTTTCTGAATCTCCAGAACCAAGAATTGTCTGTAACATGGGTTAGCTCTCAAGAGATATATGTTGACCAGCCTGGGCAACATAGTGAGCCCTCATCTCTACAAAAAATAAAAAATACATAATTTAAAAAAAATACAGCCAGGCATGGTGGCACACATCTATAGTCCTGGCTACTCGGGAGGCTGAGGTGGGAGGATCACTTTGCTTGAGCCCAGGAGTTCGAGGCTGCAGTGAGTTATGAGGATGCCACTGTACTCTAGCCTGGATGACAGAGAGAGAGAGACCTCATCTCAGGAAAAAAAAAAAGAAGAAGAAGAAAGGAAGGAAAGGGAAGGGGAGGAAAAAGGAGGGGAGGGGAGGGGAAGAACATATGTTGTTGAAAGAATGATGCACAATTGACAAAATAATCTAGTTGTCAAATCCAAGTACTCTAGGATGATAAATTGAGGAAATGGGATTTTTCAGTTAGTCTATTCCTTTAAAAACATGAACTCACAAAAAATAGGAAAATATTGGTGAGAGGGTATTTAAAATCTGATCCTCTCTAACTAAATGCAAGTCCTGTTTTCCGCCACATTAGCCTAGAAATTGAGCCGCTGCGCCGAGGGTGGAGCGGGCCTTGTGATAGAGTGAGTGATTTAACTCACTCTGCCTGGGAGCAAGTGAGCTGCACGGAGGGGCTGCAGCCTCTGTGCCTCCTCCCCACCCACCCCAGCCAGCCAGCCGGGGAGACCAGTGGCTGAGTGGAAATGATCCACATACACATGACTTTGCATTTCTGTGCTTGCTGTCTAATCCATGATGGTTTTAATGTGGACCTAAAACTAGTCTCAGTTAAAAGAAATGAAGAGAAACAGTAAAAAAGGGAAGAGTCGTGCTGATAGGGCGATTGTGGCAGGTGTTTGCTGACAAAGATAACTGGATGAATATTGGAGACAAAAGAACAATGAGAAGATGCTCATAGTCTCCCCCCACACCCACCCCAAGAAGTGCAATAAACAAAATTTTGATAAGTAGTGCTAGGGAGGCCTCAAAAAAAAAAAAAAAAAACTGTAGACAGGATATTGAGTAAAATTCCTATGTTACAGAAAAAGTGCCAGTTGTTTCTTATGTCATGGAGGCCTTACCAGGGATGCTCATTAATAAGAGCTGGCATGAAGTGAACATCTATTGTGTACCAGACTTGAACTGTGCTAAGTGATTTGCATGCATCTTCTTCTGTGATTGCACCATCTTCTGGGGTAGGTGGTACCATCAGCTCCCATTTTACAGATTGGGAAAGTAAGGCTTAGAGAGGTTAAGAAACTTGCTAAGGGCCATGCAGCTGGTAATATTTCAGCTGGATAGCAAGAGATGCTAGTCTGGAGAGGGGGAAATCAACTGGGATAAAGGAGAGAGATCACCCGCATTATGGATGTAACGTGATAATTCAGGAAAACATTAGGCAAGGTGGAAGCTAAGAATATTCAAACTGCACAGCTTTAATGGGACCTGGATGTGTCCTGAGCCCTCCCAAGGGGCTGCTGCCCACTTCCCACCCCTTCTGCCTCTCTCTGTTGCTTCCAAACCATTTCCCTTCTACCCTCACCAAACATCATTTTCCATTCCCTTGCAGCAGATTAACCTGACTCAGAAACGTGTCGACAAAAGCCTAGCCCTGGATTACTGTTGGTCTCCTTAATGCTGCTAAGCACTGTGGGAAAAAACGCACCACCTCACAGATTGTGTCACTGTAAATTCATGGTGTCTCACCCAGATTGGGTCCACAGTCTTGCCAGTCACTTCTTCCAAGTTGCTTTAGTTGGCTCTCCTTCCCACTTTCCAATGGCGATTTCAAACCACCTCTTTCCTCAAAGCACTAATTCCACCACTCTCCTCCTCACTCTTAGGTGATGACCTGGCCTCCCACTTTTCAGAGAAAATACAAGATACTAGACAAGAACTTCAGAATTTTTACCACCTCTCCTACAAACTTCGCTCCATTCATATCCATCTCCTTCCCACTGCTGCAGTAGGAGATCTCTTTTGAGATCTGTGTTTGAGGTCTTGTTAGTCTTCTTGGGCTGCTATAACAAAATACCATAGACTGGATGGCTTATAAACAATAGAAATTGATTTCTCAAAGTTCCAGGGGCTGGCAAGTCCAAGATCAAGGTGCTGGCAGATTTGGTGTCTGGTGAGGGCTTGTTTTCTGGTTCATACAATGGTACATTTTGCTTTGTCCTCACAGGATAGGAGAGGTGAGGGTTCTCTCTGAGGCCTGTTTTATAAGAGCACATATCCCCTTCAAAAGCCTCACCTCCCAATACCATCACATTGGGGGTTAGGGTTTCAACATAGGAACTTAGGGGAGACACAAACATTCAGACAATAGTAGATTTTGTCTCTTCTTTTCTTGCAGTCACATTCCCATCAGTTGCTACACCTCTCTCTTGTATCTTCAGCATCTGCCTCCCCATTGGCTCCTATCAACCAACACATAAATCTCCTCAATATTTAAAAAGAAAGAAGAGGGAGAAAAAGAAAAACCCCTTCTAAGCCACATTCTCCTCCAACTATTACAACAACTGTCTCCTCGTCACTTGTCTCTACTCCTTCTCTTCCTATACACTCTTCAATAAATCATAATCCAGCTAAAAGACAACAGATGCCTGTATCAGTTATAAATCTCTGTTTTCAAGCAGTGGAAACCTACTCTGAATGCCTTAGGCAGAAAAATAATTAGTAAGGAAGAAATTGAGCAGGAATCATCAGGAAAGCTGGAGAATTAGGATCAGAATAAAGGCAGAAACCAGGCTAGCCATAGGGGCCTAGGTAGTAGCAACTACTCAACAGCCTTGTCAGGGCCCTGCTTTTGGGATGAATGAGCTTCAGCCTTATTTCCCTTCTTGTACTTCTGCTTAAGATCCAAGGTCCCAGGAGAGCAAGATTGCACACAATGAGGAAGAGAAGAAAACTAGGGTGTGCTAATAAAAAAAAAAATAAGGTTAAAAGGATATCAGGTGTCAAAAACAAAAAACGAATATCGAGTTGAACTCCTTTCATCCTTTGCTGCATTGAATACTGCTTGTTCATGTTTCCTTTTCTTTAAAATATAAGCTCCATGAAGACAGCGTCTTCAGCACCTTGGACAGGGCTTGCTATGTAGAAAGTACTCAGTAACTGTGTGTTGAATGAGATTTTAAGCTCTCATCCCTTTGAAATCCCCTTTTCCTTGATTTCCATAATATCACGCTCTCCTGATTTCCTTCCAAAAGCTCTAGGGGACAATTCATCCCCTACCACTTCCGGCTTCTGGTGGCTCCAGGCATTCCTTGACTTGGGGCCACATCACTCTAATGTCTGTCCTCATCGTCACATCCCATCTCCTTGGTGTGCATCTAGTCTCCCTCTTCCTCTCTTTTATAAGGACACTTGTAATGGCATTTAGGGCCCATACAGATAATCCAGGGTAATCTCCTTGTCTTAAAACCCTTACCTTAATCATATCTACAAAGACCTTTTTTCAAATAAGGTAACATTCCCATGTTCTGGGAGTTAGAATGTGCACTTATCTTTGGTAGCCATTACCAACCTACCACATTCTTCTACCCCACTGACCACTCATCAGCCTGCTTTGCAGACTCTTTTGCCTGGACTTTAAATGTTGGTCCTCCCCAGAATTCTGTTTAGCCCCGTTTTTTTCCTCATTCTACACTCTCCCCGTGGTAACTTTTCTCACAACATCTCAATTGCCAACTACATATTGATACTTTTCAAATCAATATTTCTAGAGCAGAAATTTTTTCTGCACACTAAACCTATATAACCAACTATTATTGAACTCTTCGGAATGTCTCACAGAAACCCCAAATTCTAACATTCAAAACTGAGCCCACTATCTTCCCCCAAATCTGCCCTGTTCCTATGTTCCTATGTCAGCTGATGGCACCAGTTACCAGCTGCTTAATTAAGCCCAAACCTTGACTCCTTCCTTACCCTCAAATCTCTCACTCACTCAGTCCGAAATCCTGGGGATTCCACCTGCAAAGTATCTCTCTGGTCTTTCCAGATTCTGCATCTACCATCTTCACTCAGGCCAACCTCCTACCACATCTCCCCGCCCGTTCCAACTAATTCTCAAACTGCAGCCAGAATGATCTTTCTAAAACCACAGTTTGAACTTATTACTCCCTTTGCTTAAGACCTTTCAGTCACTCCCTAGGGCAGATGGGGTTTTCCGAAGATGGCTGCAACATCTCCCATCCACATGCTCCTCTCCCCCATCAAGATGTGGTGGCTAATTCGCCTCCCCTTGGATCTGGGCCGCTCTGAGTGACTTGTGTGTAACCAAGATGATGCAGCAGAAGTGACGCTCTGTGAATTCTGAGGCTAGGGCAGAAGGAGCCCTGCAGCTTCAGCCCAGGTCTCCTGATATGCCCACTCTGCAGACACTTGCTCTCAGAACCAGCAGCCCACTGTGCAGGGCCCTAGCCAGCCTCATGGAGAGACCCCCTGGTGGTCTCCAGTCTACATCCCAGCTGAACCCGACCTTCCAGCCATCCCAGCCCAGGCACCAGACAGGTGAGTAAAGAAGCCTGCAATGACTACCGCCTCCAGCCATTCAGTCTTTGAACTAAGGCCCCACACACCGTATGGCAGAGACAAGCCTTCCTGCTGTGCCTGTCAGAATTCCTGGCTCGAAGAATCTGTGCACTTAACTAAATGGTCATTGTTTGATGCCACAAAGTTTGGAGTGGTTTACAATGTCGCAATAGATAACTGGGACATCCTTCAATGTCTCCAAAGTAAAATAAACTCCTTAATCTGTCCTCATGACCCTATCCCTGCTCCTGCCACTTCCCCACTGGAGTTCACCCTCCAACTCTGCTAACCACTGTAAGCTCTCTGGACAAGCCTCGTTCCTGCACCGCCAGCCCTTTGAATGCTGTGGCACCCCGACTGACTAACACATCCTCTCTTGGCCCCCATCTCCCTTCCCCTCCCCCTATGATGGCCAGGACAGCAAAACACTCCCATTTCCAGCCTTCTTTGAAGCTAAGGGAGCCATTTGTGACACTGTCTGACCCATGTCTGCTGGGAGTTTCCAGGAAAGCTTTTGCTTTCCTGATTAAAAGGATAGACATTGCTAACAGCATTTTCTCACTTGTCGTGCCTGGAACACAGAAATGATTGTAGGGTGATGACAGCTATCTTATGACTGTGAGAGAAACTCCCAGGGAACAGCAGGGCTGCCCGGCTGACATCAATCGGCTGAACCAAGGCCAGCAGCTGCTACTCCAGCTCCCTAGGATGTGAGGACAATAGACTCCTACTGCCTCAAGTCACTCCTGATCAATTCAGTATACTCTCGCCTGAAGGCACGGTCGCCCCTAACTGACACGATGTTACTCCTTCTGCCCGGACACTTGGCTCCTTCCCTCCTCCTGCTGCCAGCTCCTCTGGATGCTTCACACCCAAGCTTGGATGTCGGCTCCCCCAGGAAGGCTCCCCTGACCTGCTGAGGCCCACTCTGACCCCCGTCCCAGGGACCTCCCCACAGCATCTTGTGCTTCTCTTACTGGGTGTTGTCACAGTTTTTTTCTTTTTTGATATACCCCACATCACACTGTGCTCTGGGCTGAACCGTGTCCCCCCTCAATTCAAATGTTAAACTCCTAACTCTCAGTACCTCAGAATGTGCCCACGTTTGGAGACAGGGCCTTCAAAGAGGTAATTAAGGTAAGATGAAGCCATGTAGGTAGGCTCTGATCCAGTGTGACCGGTGTCCTTATAAGAAAAGGGGATTAGGACACGGACCCACATAGAGGGAGACCACGTGAAGGCACAGGGCGGCTGTCTGCAAGCCAAGGAGAGGAGAAACCACCCCTGCCAACACATCCATCTCAGACTTCTTGCCTCTAGGAGTGTGAAAAATTAAATGTCTGTTGCTTAAGCCACCTAATCTGTGGTACTTTGTTATGGCAGCCCTAGAAAGCTAACACACAGCCAGTGTGGCCAGGGTGATGGGGCATCACTCCCTTGGTTAGGTTACATTAAGACCCTGTCTTAGATGCCTGCAGAGACAGAGATTCTCCTGCTGCTCTCAAAGCTGCAAACAGCCATGCTGTTGCCATGACTTGCCTCTGGAGAGGACCACGTGGCAGGGAACTGAGTCCCTGGTGGGCCCGAGGTTGGACTCCAGCCAAAAGCAGGTAAGCCGAGCCCCCCAGTTCTGTAACCATGAGGGAGTGAATTCTTCCCACAACCAGGGAAGCTCGGAAGAGAGCTCCAAACTCCAGAGGGGAGCACAGCCTGGCGGTGCCCTGACTGCAGCCTTGTGGTGCAGAACCCGGCTAAGCCACGCTGGGACTCCTGCGCCACGGAAATGGCGAGGTAACAAATGGGTGGTGTTTTAAGCCGCTTAGTTTGTGGTAATTTGCTGCACAACATAAAAAACTAATACATGCCTGACGGTGAGGATTCGGTTTCCTGGTGGGGAGGAGGGGGTGAGGCCGGTGATCGCCATGACTCCCAGCTAGGAATGCTCACTGGAGATTCAGGAATTACACTGGGCCAGAAAAGAAAAGGAAATGAGGAATATCATGCAACTCTCTGCCATCTCCAAACACGTTTTTCTCTCAAGGTTTGATGGAGTGAACAACTAACGTAGTACAGTTTGAAGAACTTTGAAAAGCTCAGTCATAAAATACTTGCCCACCTTCCTGTCTTGACATCTAAGATGTCCATCTGCAGGGGGAATCCTCGTGCAATTTCCAAAAGCATTCGGAGTCCTTATTTAAAATGCACGTGTCTCTTTCTCAGAGGGCGTTCTGAGGGAGAAAATGAAAAAGAAAAGAAAATGCACACACCTGAGCCCCACCCCACACCCACAGAATCAAAGTCGACATCTCTGGGGAGGATATCCAGGTGCTTCCGATGCTTGCATCTGGGGACTGTCCTTTGACAAACATCACCTTAAGTGCCTTCAGAAGACATGTACGTTGCAACTGGACTGATGCAATCAAATGTTTGAAAATGTAATTTATTCAAATGATCTCTATAGCAAGAGGCTTTCTCCCCTCTCAGCCTGGCCCAGGTCTCAGGGCCTGTCCTGAGCTGCATCTGGCTCTATGTCACCCACCAGAACTTGTCGCCAGGCTCTCAGGCTGCTGCCCAACCTGTCGCAAGCCTCTGCACAGCCCAAGCAGCGTGGGCATGCTGCCCCGCTCTGGAGCTCCTCTCAGCCCCAGCCCCTGCCCCTGCCACACACACAGATCCGTCCCTCCAGCTCTGTGAGTAGAAGCTTTGAGCCCAAAGCTATAGCTCTCTCGGTTCTGGAACCTGAGATGTCACCCCATGGAAGGGTGTGGGGATCCAGGGCATCTAGGGCCAGCATGGAGAGGGGAGTGGGCACCGGGAAAAGGTCCTGACTTCTCGGCTTGCCTCTGACAGCCTTAGCCCTCCCCTCGCAGCTCCTCCTCACGCTTGCTGAGTTACGACAAGCGTGTTTACGACATAGCTGTGCTGGTTGCTAAGGATGTCAGCATAAGTCACTAACATGACCCATTCCATCCAACCCCACCTCATCCCTCCTTCGCCTTCCCTGTTGTGCCTGCATTCCAGGTGTCAGCCACCGTTCCCCAGAGTGGGCAGGAGTTCACAATGTCAATTGTCTGCAGAGCATCAAACTAACATACCAGAAATCCCATCAGCGCCCTCTAGCGAACCACACCAGACCGGGCTGAGGTCAGCGTCCAGCACTTGCTAATGAGTTTGTTCTATTTTTCACCCACAAAAACTGAAACTGCTCCCTCCAAGTACCAACACCTAGGATTAATCAGGATTTTGGATAGAGTCCAAAATGCTTACTGAAAGCTTTGTTCTTGGTTTGAGCTATTTTGTGCAATAGCAGGCGTGGAGTCTTAGGGAGAACAGCATTTGAAAGGTGACCACTGCTTTTATCATCAGTACGGAATATTTTATAGATTCGGATATTGCAATGGTCATCTTACATTTTTGTTCTACTTTACAGCTCACACCCCCATTTTAGGTATCCTACAATAATCCAGTGAGAAAGATAATATTTGATGAACAAGGAATTGAGCAGGTGTTTCCCCCAGGCCACACGGCTTGTTAGTGGAAAAGAGCCTCGAACACAGACCTCTGTCCATTCCGTGTGCTTCCACTCTCGTACATCTATTTTAGGCTCCCAAAAATGACCTTGAGATAGTTTCATTTGGTCCTATTTTTATTTTTTTATTGCAGGAAGAAACAATAATTTTGAGACAAGTAAACACATTTCCCTTCAGAAGTAGAATTATTTTCATTTGTCTTCCTCCAAAAGGTCATAAAGTTTATGACTAAGTGGCTCTATTTATGTTGTTGCTGTTTTGTTTTTTGCTTTTATCTCTTTTCCTCCCCTCTGGGCCTCCTCAAACCTTCGGTCCAAGGTACTCTGGAACAGAGAGAGCCACTGGGACATGGACATCAGGCTACCTGCAAGCAGCTCGAGTCAGTGATCCCCTCAAACTCATGAAACTTACCCACCAGTGGGGGTTTTCAGTACATCTTATCTTCAAGTATCTACAATGTCTGTGCCTTCCCATTTCATGGCTGGTGGAGATTGTCTGGTTATGTTCTTCCAGATTGAGAGCTGCTCCTTGTGACTTATTTAACCTTTGGTTCCAAGGCCTAGAACAATACCTGGCACACAGTAGGCACTCAATAAATGTGTAATAAATCTATCTGGGTTGGACTGCAAAACCCTAGGCTCTGCCAAATCCAAGAATACATGGGGAGGCCACACGAGGTGTGACATACTGCCGAGTCAACTGAGCACCCCAGCTGGTGCTCCAAGTTCTGCTGGTCCTCCTCACAGACCCCACAGCTGCCCTGCCCTTCCTCCCTCCCGCTCCCCCTGACTAGACCATGAGGAGATGGCAGGCCAGAGAGGACATGAGAGTCCCCAAAGTGGCCCTCACAAACACTAAAATGGCTCATCCTGGCCTGCTTGTGTGCCTTCTGGTGCCCAGAACTAATTGTTCTTGTAGTGGCTGTCCCTCATTATAAGTGTTAATGTGCACATAACCCACTTTACAGAAAAAAATCTGCTTAACTAAAATATTTTTCATTGTGGTCAATATTCAAACATGAATTTTTATAGAGTTAGAATCAATGGTTATGCTACAAACTATTGTGTGTGCTCACTTTTTACTGAATGTCATCTACATACTTGCCATGTTGACGTCTACACAGGGTTTTACTATACTAATGTACTAGTGTTTGCGT
>NW_012142190.1:520864-544501 GCF_000956105.1 Propithecus coquereli | reverse complement strand
AAGGTCAGAAAATCCTTTCTAGGTTTGATGACCTGCTTCAGGGGAGGACAGGGGAAGGTAAGAGTGAGCTTCCTGCTTTTGCAGTTTTCTAAGATCTCTTTAGCTTCAAATTTCCAATATGCCAAGGTGCCCTATTTTGGGGTAGTGTGTCCTGAACCCCATCAGAGGGGATTTTGAGGTCAGTGAAACTGGTCTGTGTGATACTAAAATGGTGGACACATGACCTCCCATGTTTGTCAAAATCCACAGAGCTGTACAACACAGAGTGAGTCCTAATGTAAACTATGGACTTTGATTAATAATGTATCAATACTGGTTCATTAATTGACACAGACATACCACACTAATGTAAGATGTTAATAATATGAGAAACTGGGGATGAGGGAGGGGTTATATGGGAACTGTACTTTTTGCTCAATTTCTCAGTAAACCCCAAACTGCTCTAAAATAGTCTATTAATAAAAAAAAAACCATTGGTTAATATCATTGATCTCACCAGAAACATTTTAAGCATTGAAAAGCATGTCTGCTTCATGGTGGCAGACAAAATTCTAATTTTTCCTGGAAGCTTTATACAATAGGGTTACCGTGGTGCTCTATAGGTTACAGAGTCAGCTGTTCTACTTCTCCCATTCAATGCGACAACGACACTTGGCATCACCCACCATTTACAGGTCAGAGAGCAAGGCACAGAGGGTTTGAGTAACTTCCTCAAAGTCTTCAAGCTTGTCAACTGGCAATGCCGACTCTTCCGGCGTAAGATCCCACGCCATCTTCACTAGTAAACACTCTGTCACCACCATTGATTCCCCGAACCCCCAGAGCCACACACCGTGCAGAGCTGGGATGGAAGCGAGTGGGCCCGGGGCTTCTCACCTCTCCTCCACTCTTCTGGGCAGGGCACCCCATGAGGCAGACCTGCCCTCTGCCTACCCTCATCCTCTCTGCAGCCTCCTCTTCCCTCGGCCACCACCACAACGAGCATAGCCTTGACATTCAGCCAGGGCATCTGAGTCCAATGAAGCACCTCCCTGCTCATCATCTCCTTCAGACTCAGATCTTCCACCTGCCTTATGAGACACCCTCCTCCCCGCTTTTCCACAGGAAAAGGAGGCTCATGTCTCCCCAAGATCTTTCCATCTCCCACAGACGAATGTATAGTGCGGTTCACCTGATAGCTAGTTCCGTCACCTGTTCCCTCCAAGAAAGGTTAGCTTTACAAAAGGGAATTTTTAAAAAGCAACGTTTGTATCTAAGAAGCGACTCCCTAATCTTGACACTCTCACACACTATTATCATTTGTGCCTGTCAAGCAGAGTAACTACGTGGAGAGCCGCGGAGAAAGATAAACTATCATAATTCTGCAAGTGAAGGTGTAGTGGGTATCCATTTTTGCAAATTTTAATAAATACATATAAATATTTACAAGTGACAGTAGCACCTACTGTGTGCCTTTCATCTCACAGTGACACAGAATACAGCATGCGTTCTCCTCTGCATAACACAAGTGTTCGCATGGGATACACACAAATTTATCAGAAATTAGCTGAATGGTATTTAATAATCTTGTTCCTTTAATGGCCACAAACCACTGAGTAGAACTAAATGCAAAGTTAGCGTAAACCATAAAGGGTTAAAAGGAAAAAGCCTGTGAGCCTAAACCTGGAAGGCCCGGCCTTTGAAGTGCTTTTACAAGGCTCTGGCCAGGGGAGGGAGTACTTTAAACTGAGGAAACAGGAAGTACCTAGATAAAGTTTGTTTTGTTTCCCAGGGGGATGGTCTTTCTAGAAGTGCTCTTCCAGGAAACCAGTCCTTTCCCACCTAGATGTTGACGTTTCCTGGGAAAAAATAAATAACCTCTCCCTGGCACCGCGTAGCGCATCAGTGAGGCAGTAAAAGGCTGCAGAAATCGAGCTGGCCTGCTCGATGTTATCAGCGCAGAGGAAGAGGAGGAGCGACTTTGAAGCCAGGGCCTGGGAGGGGACGGGCGGCCAGGGGCGGACTTCGGCCCGGCGCACAAGCGGCGGCAGAAACAGCTCTTATTCACGTGGTGGTGCGCACCCCTGCAGAAGAGGGTACCTCAGGGATGGGAGGGGACGTGCAATAGTGACACCGAGACCCCGAAAGTGAACCATTCTCGAATCACTCGGTGAGGTCCAGGGCTCCACCGCCAGTACCTGGATGGCGACAATGGTCCGATTGTCATGGCCCACAGTGCCCCCTGGTGGAGACGTGCATGAAGCGCGACGCACTGGGGGAGTTTGGGGCCGTGGGGCTGGGCAGAGCGGGGTATACCTGGAGCGGGCTTGCAAAGAGCTGTGGCTGCTTTGAGACGTACACTCCATCTTCCCAAATATCCGCAAGCTTATCAAAATATGCTTGCTGCAGCTGTAGCTGCACGCTGCGTCCTTCCTACGGTTACTGTTCCCCACCCCCTCCTGTCCAGCTTCCCATCACAGTTAACCAGCTCCACCCTACCCCGGGATGCAGATCACTCACATGTCTTTCCTTTCCCATGTTTTCCCCCACAGGCTCCTTAGATACCTTTCCCCAGCTTCGTGTTTTCCCTGAAGTCCCCAGCACAATGCTGCTATTCTCACCCCAACGAACCCAGCTTCCCTGGGACTTCTTTCTCTTGAGCCTCCTTCTAATGAACCCTGCTGGTGACAGAGGCCATGTGATGCGGTAACTGTTAAAGAAAAGAGGGGTCAATGATACTAAAGCATGATTCGGCAACTTTGTTCAGGACCATCGCTGTTTAAGTATAGGGACCACCACACCAAGGGATTTTGCAGAGGGGGACGCAGACTGGGCTCAACTCCAAACGCAGCACAGGCAAGTGGGGTTCATGGTCAAGGAGCAGGGTGGGGTCAGTGGATGGATAATCGCCAAGAAGAAATATCAGTGGGGAGGCGGATTCTTGCTGAAGACAGGCCAGGGGGATCAGACATCACCCGGGGATGGTGGCGGAGGACGAACCCAATCAGGCAAGGAAGGTGATCAGATGTAGAAGGTGGGGGATTCTTGCTTAACTGATTTTGCAGGGCTTTTAGCTGAAACTGGATTTTGCGAGAAAGTGCACAGATGGGCCTAGGAGAAGGTTCAGGAGCCTGACTAACGTTTGGCCAAGCAAAGGATCTTTGTCAGAACTCACCAAGCTTTCTTTTAGCAATCTTTATATTTGTCAAAAGTTTCAAAGAGCCCTAGTGAGCCATTGCTAGTCCTGCTAAGAAGCCGCCCTGTCACAGCGAGGTTGGCCAATGGCAGCGAGAGTCCACACGGACCCTTTGCCAGCCTGTGGCGGCTTTTAGATCGTAGACATGTGAGTGCAGTGATTCAGCACTTCCCTGAAAGTGTGAAAACCCCAGGGAGAGTGGGCAGTCCAGTGTGGGAGTGTTTGCTTCAAATATCTGTAAGATTAAGCGTCATTCCTGAATGAACTTAGCTCTACTAATAGCATTTGAGAGAAGTAGAATTAGTTCTTGCCTTGAACCAAGAAATTTGATTATATGTTTGTAATAATTAAGAGATTAAAAAGAAATACTTTCTCCATAATAAGCATATTTCCATACCTGTAACATTCCATTCCTGTAAAGACCTTTCCGATACAGGAACTGAAATGACTGTGTAGTTTCTCAGAGGTATGAAAAAACAGTTAATAATTTTTAACTGTTAATAATTATTAACTGCTTAATTCTGAAACATTTGGAGACTTCACAGAAGCAGCCTTGTAATGCCCTTTTGAAAACAAACCTGAATAAATATATAGAATAGAAAAAACAAGTCACTGTAGTCTAAATATAAGATACAAGGTAATTCCTTTAAACTTCCAGTACAAAATGTACGTGGGAACAAATAGAATGTTCTGGGTAAACCCAAACAGTTCTCACTTTAGATATCAGAGCCACACAATTTCTGGCACAGGCTCAGGACGTGCAGGAAAATGTTAGCATCTGAGAGATGGGTTATAAGATGTTTGCAAGAACTAATGGAAGTTTCAAATTTATTTTGCCCCTATAGAAGTTTGTTTTTTGGAGAATTTCTGGGAAATGACATTAAATCATTTTTTAAAAAATAATTCCTGGGCGTTGCCCTGTTGACAGCCAACATAAACGCTGCATCTCCCTGGATCAAAGAAACTACCCCATCAAAGAAACACTAGACAACACCAGGAATTAAATCTTTCAGACTGTGAGAGAAATGCCACCAAAAGAAGAGCATAGCGTGTTTGGAAAGGAGGTGGCAGATTTCTTTAAATGCTGAGACTTTTAAAACTAATAATAATAAAATAACTGGTATTTATTGAGCATTTTGTATGTCCTAGCACTATTTGCTAAGAGTTTTACACGTATTATTCCATTTTAGTCTCACAGAACTCCTGTGAGGTAAGTACTGTTATTGTTCCCATTTGCCGGATGAGGAAACAGAAGCACAGAGAGGTCATTCACTTGCGGAAGGCCACAGAGGCAGTCAGTTACCACAGCCTGGACTCCCAGCGGAGCTCTGTCCCCTCCTGGCTGGACTATATAGGGTGCAGCCCTTCCTAACACTTGCAGTTTCCCAGGCAGCTTCCAAAGTTCTTTACAGGTATCAACTCATTTAATGCTCTCAGCAATAACCAATGATAGTCCATGATAACCACACTGTGCAGATGAAGAAACTAAGGCCCAGAGAGGCCGAGGGAGCTACCCAAGACCACCCAGCCCCATGCAAGAGTGGGAGTCAGGCCCAGGCAACCTGAGCTCGGAGACTAAAATCTTAATTGTTTTACTGTTCTGTATCTCAGGTAGCAAAAAGTTTTTTTATCTTACATGTGTAGTTTCCAAATTGCACTCTATGCAAATAAGTCAACAATTTAAAACAACGGGGAGAATGAGTGGTTCCCTTTATTCACATTAATTTCAAAGCCAGGAAGAACTGAAGACAGACATGGCAGGGAATGGCCACAAGATAACTGGTAATGTCAGGGGGAGGGAGATATGGTTCGTAGAAAATTTGGGGGAAGATTTGGCCATAAAGTCAAAGAAGTGGCAAGCCATCCCTGAGCTTCTGCGCCAGCCTGGGCTCCAGATTAATTACTAAGTGGAACAGAAGTGATAAAATAACCAAGTTGTTTAGTACCTAATTCTTCATACACACACACATACACACACACACACACACAAATCACCTCTTGAGTTTATCCTTCTTTTAGAGAAGAGTGTTATTTGATTCTGCAGTTGACTATACTTGTCTTTCAACAGCTTTCACTGAAGACTGACCATATCTATACCCAATATATGTGGCTTTGAGAGAGGTGTTGGAAGAATGAACAGCAATGCATTGCAGATAAAGTTTATTTTTTTAAATAAATATTTATGGAGTCCTTACCATGTACAGGAATTTATTTCAGCTCTTGACTGAACTATCAGCAGCCAGCTGTTTGAGAAGATGAGGAAATGATTCCTCATGGTGGTTTTAGCTGTTTCCTTAAACTTGAAAGAACTCACCGCCTCCTTCCCATTCTCCAGCCTACAATAGAAAATGAAGACTGTACCACAATGTGGCTTCCTGGCAGTTCTGTATTCACAAATGGTTGATTACAGCACCCGCTGAAGGCCAGGGGATCGGTTGGAATAGAGTAGGTTAGGTTGTTCTAACACACATGCACGCATGCACACATCTCAGTGGTTAACATGACAAAGGTTTATTTGTAGCTCTTAGTGCATGTGCAATGTGGGTTTATAGTTGGGGGGGGAAATGGGGACAGAATGATGGGCTGATGGAGGATCCCATTAGGTAAATGCTTCCATGATACTGGAAGAATAAGAACAGAACTGTGCACAGGCTCTTAATATTGCCTCATGGAAGTGACATTTAACTTCTACCCACATTTCATTGGCCAAAGCAAGTCACACAATATGCCTAACTTTAGAAAAGACAACAAAATGCAAACTTAGCATGTGTCTTAGTCTGTTTTGGGTTACTCAAACAGAATACTTGAGGCTGGGTAATTTATAAAGAAAAGGGGTTTATCGGGCTCATAATTCTGGTGGCTGGAAGGTTCAAGATTGGGCAGCTTCTGGTGAGGGCGTTGGGCTGCTTCCCCTCGTGGCGGAAAGCAGAGGGGACTGCGTGTGTGCAAAGAGAGGGAAGAAGCAAGAGAGACCAAGAAAGCCAGATTCTTTTTAACAACCCACTCTAAAGGAACTAATCCGTTCTCTAGAGAGCAAGCACTCGCCCCGGGGGAGGGCATTAATCTATGCATGAGGGACTCCCCCAGGACCCAAACCCCTCCCAGAAGGCCCCACCTCCCAACACTGTCCCATTGGGGATCAAACTTCGGCATGACTTTTGGCGGAGACAAACCACATCCAAACCATAGCAGCCTGTGCCCAAGAGTGGGAATTGGACTAAGTACAGCCCCGATGACTACGACATTGAGCAAGGGGAATTGAATGTCAGAACATGGAAGCGTATGATCACCAAAAAGGGCCCCCTTTAAATTTGTGGGTCTCCAACTAAAGACCTGCTTGAAGAGTTACTCAAGAATGATGAACGAATCAAGTATCTTCTTCCTCATGCTTCTGGGTGAGTTTACCTTATAGAAGACTTACCCCCCACCTGTGTTGGATGAGCCCCAACTGCCCGAGGTCTGCAGCTGCCCTACTTAGGAGTGAAGTGTGCTCAAATGAACTCTTTCGCATTTTAATGTGCCTCAGTTTATCTTTGAACATCAGTAATGTTTTCCCAGGTGCACGTGCACTTGGGGAAAGGACCAGATGGAGCTGGTAATGGCCAGTGAATAGAAAGACAAGGACAAAAAAAAACCCTGCTGTTCTGTTACCAGCTGAAAAACTCGCAAGAGGATCCTGAAGTTACCAGATGCCTAGAGCCCCGGGGCGGCAGAGGGAGTGGCATGTGTGAAGAGGAAGAGAAACTATTTGAGACTATTTTGCCCACAGGCCTGTGACTCTCAATGAAACATCTAGTAACAAAGAAAGTAATCTTGTAAAAAGGCAAAAGCTCAGCCCTGGCAGACTTTGGGGTTCAGCTATGACCTCTCCACATAGGACTTCATGACTTTGGCCTTGATCTTTGACTCACTGAATGCCAGAGTCCCTGGTGTTCCCCATGCCAGGACAGTGAGGCAAAACGACCTTTTATTCCTGGTAAAATTTAACTGTCTGTGAAATAAAGCAGCAGCAGGACTAAGAATGTGGGAAGATGAATGAGAGCTTATCATGAAAGGGAAATGCTCATGGCATCGTCCCCCGGGGCTTCTCCCAGAAGGAGGATGCCGTCTCCGGGCTGCGTTTCTCTGCATGGGAATGCGGTTGCATCGGAGCAAGCTGTTGAATCATCCGCGTTGCACACCGAGCCAGGGGTTTGCACTCCATAACCCCACTGGAAAGTGTAACGCATACTTTCAACTCAAACAAGAACTCTGTGTGATTAATAAGAGCCTCACAGGTTAACATCTGGGAAGGCTTGGTCTTCCTGTTGGTAGGGCCTTTCTGCCCTGCAGCTAGGAGAGATTGCAAAGCAAAGTACCTGTTTACTTCTTGGCGGTGTTGCCACTGTAATGAGATACAAATTTGGTGGGTTCCACAATGCTGCACCAAGGACACACCTCTGAGTGTGGCCCTCCACCTAGCAGTGTCAGCAATGCCTGGGAGCATGTTAGACACACAGAATCCCAGGCCTTCCGCCAGACCTGCGAAACCAGAATCCGCATTTTAACACTGTCCTGCACCACAGCCTGTATCAAATAGCCAGTGTTTGCATGAATGGAACTGTGCTTACTAAGGATAAGTCCATTTTGGTATGTCCCTGTAGCAACTAAAAGTACAATTTTTAAAAAATCAGTTTTGAATGCTTACTTCCATAAACAGTATACTTATTTCTCCCAGACTATGGATTAGGCACACACATCTGATCATTTTCTTCCTGTCTTCTCCCCCTCCATCAGCATTGAACAAGGGCAGATGAGGACAGGTGACCATTTGCATAACATGTATGTCTATTTACAGGGCTTCAGTGGAATGTTGTCTTTTTTCTTTTGCTCTGTTTTGTTTAAGCCTAGCTGGGCAGTCTGGACTATGTCCTGCTTGGCTGTATCCATCTAGGCTAGTCTAGTACCCATGTCTGGGGGCTTCAGTAGATTGCTGAGAGATGCCACTGGGGAAGAAAGCTCAAGTGACCTACCCTCTGTATTTTTTTAACAAGTTATAAACCGTCGTACTTTACCTTAAAATGTTAACGCTCAATATCAGAGCAGCTTAATTTGAAAATAAGGCTTTATCGTGCTATGGAAAATACCATCTTGATGTATGTGTTAATTACATCTCCACCTGCTTTAGGAATTTAAATGAAGCAAGTAAATCGATGTACTCAAACTCAAGGAGCCAGCGTTTAAAAATATGCTTTGTAGCCAGGCATAGTGGCTCCCGCCTGTAGTCCCAGCTACTTGGGAGGCTGAGGCAGGAGGACCACTTGAGCCCAGGAGTTTGAGGCTGCAGTGAGCTATGATGGTGCCACTGCACTCTAGCCAGGGTGACAAAGCGAGACCCTGTCTCCAAAAAAAAAAAAAAATACACTTTGCTTTTCATTAGCATTTACTTCTTAACCTCAAGAATATCCTCTCTGCCTTCAAAAGATGAAATTGGCAATGATGGGGTTCAGGACACGCTACCTTGAAACATAGCATCTTGACATTTGGGAAAACAGAAGCAGGAAGTTCACTGTCACCTTCCCCCTCCCTCCGCCCCCACCCGTCTCCCCTGAAGCAGGCCACCAAACCTAGGAAAGCTGCTCAGACCTTCCCCTGAAGCAAATCATAAGATTGTTTTTGGAGAGGTGCCTCCCTCTGCCCAGAGGAAAGGAGCATCTTTGCCTCTGAACACACAGGGCCACAGAGAGGAGTCTGAACAAGCAGGCCTTGCTAAGTGCCCCCGGTTTATTACTACATGACCATACTTCTCCACAACTATCCACTTCTTCTTCAAAATGAGCATAAAAAATACACAGGTCTACCTGTTTCTTTGGGTCTCCATTTCCTTAGGAAATCTCCCTTGTCACATAAAACTTACATTGCATAAATCTGTATGCTTTTCTCTTGTTAATTTGTCTTTTGTTATAGGGGCCTCAGCCATGGGAAGGAAAGAGATTTCTTTTCCCTACAGTACAGTTGGTGCAGATGCACGTCTCAACGTTACTGGTGGCGTCCCAGAACCTCTGGTCTCCGGAGGATATCTATGACACACTGTTCTCGACAGCCTTTAAATAATCGCTAGTAAAATGGTATTATAGAAAGGACATTTCCAGGCGACAATGGGGCTGGAAGTGATATGACGTTTGTACGTGATGAAATACTCATTTTTTCTGAAATAAGGAATCTGTAAAGAGAGTAATTATGACTAGTATTTACAACAACTTTTCATAAACATCCCCAAATTCCAGGCACAAGACAAAAGGCATGACTCATGTCACAGTAGGCGCTGTGGCCAGGGAAGTGGCCCTTCTGAAGATTGCTTCCCTAATGCCTGAGAATGGCTCCTAGGAGATCTGTAGGAAGCTGATAATAGGGCATTTCACTCGAGTATCACCGGTAAAAATCTGGTTTTTGATCAAGAGCACTTCCTCAGCTAAAAATGTCATGTTTCCAGACCTCGATTTGATTTGTTAGTAGATCATGATTGAAAAGACTGAACACTTGAAAAGACAGTATGGATGATGGGGACCCTTTAATTTGTGTTGTGATGTGAATGCAGGTGATAAGATTATCCTGAAGGCTGTGGCTTGAGCTCTCCTATGTGCTGTGGTTTTGGGGGCCAGGAAGGTTCTCTCCCCTTCCAATCTCTCTCCCCAGCAGTGTGTCAGCAGCCCACGATCCCCTTGTAGGAGGCCTTCCCGTGGGTGAGGAGGTCGTGCCCACAGGAGCTTGCTTAAAATCCACACGCTGGGACCCCAAACCCTGAGGTCACACCTGGTCTGAGGTAAGTTAGGCACCTGCCTTTTTGCAAGCATTCCAGATGATTCTCAGGAGGAGATCTTCAGAATAAGTTTAGAGAAACACTGACTAAAACCTAGTTAATCCTCATGTTTTAAAGAAATGCAAATTAAAAAAAAACAAAAAATAGCAAGTGTTTGTGAGATGCGGAGAAATTGGAACGCTAGTACACTGCTGGTGGGAATGTAAAATGGTGCAGCCGCTGTGGAAAACAGTGTGGCAGTTCCTCAAAAAGTTAAATAACTTGAGTGATAACCATCGGATTCAGGAAGTCCTCTTCCGGTTATATCCCCAAAAGACTGGAAAGTGGGGTGTCAAAGAGAGGTTTGCACACTCATGTTTCTGGCAGCATATTCGCAATAGCCAAAAGGTGGAAGCAACCGAAGTATCCACTGAAAGATGAATGAACATAATGTGGTATGTGCATACAACGGAATATTACTCAGCCTTAAAAAGGAAGGAAAGTATAACACATGCTTTTAATATAATATGGATGAACCTTGAGGACGTTAAGCTAAGAGAAACAAGCCAGACCCACAAGAACAAATACTTCATGATTCTACTTACATGAGGTATCTGGGGCAGTCAAATCCACAGAGACAGAAAGTAGGACGATGGCTGCCCAGGACCTTGGGGAGGAGGGAATGGGGAATTAGTGGGTACAGAGTTTCAGTCTGGAAGATGAAGAGAGTTCTGGAGACGGATGGTGGAGATGGTTGCACAACAATGTGAATGTAATTAATGCCACTGAACTGTCCACTTAAAAATGGTTAAGATAATGAACTTTGTTATGTGCATTTTACCACAATTTTAAAAAATTAATTTAAAAACAATTCAATATCCCTTCAAGGGAAAAGACATTACACAAAGAATAAATTGCTAGCTCTGGGACTTTGTTTTTCAGTTAGGAGGAAAAAAAAAAAAAGGTAGGTCGAAACTCAGTTTTAAAAATCTGGGCTTTTCCTTTGAACTGGCTCTCAAAAAAAAAAAAAAAAATCTAGGATTCAGAGACCAGGCCAGGCATGCCACAGCCAGGGTCCCAGCCAGCCAGCTGACTCCGTGGCCCTTCCACAGCCGCCCGGCAGCCCCTCTGGCTCCTTTCTGCTGGGACACGAGGAATAAGAAGTGGTGTCAGGAAGACTCTGAGGTCTCATGTTTTGTGACTGAAAGACAGACTTTCAGTTTACAAGGTGGGAAATCCAGAGGAGGATGTCACCGTGTAAGGATGTCACCCCACAGTCCAGTTAGGGTTAGGGTTAGGGTTAGGAGAAAAGACAAAAGCTTCAGTCTCGAATCAGGTCACCTGAGCTGACAGCAGCTGTTGGAAATGCTGGCCTGGCACCCGGTGGAGGGGTGGCTTTGGGAGCTGGTGTTGGCGAATCAGTACTAGCAGCAAGTGGGTAAGCACAGCAGCGCGAGAGAGGGGCAAGAGGGCAGAAATGGGGCAGTGAGAGGAGCCAGAGTGGAAGCCAGACCTGGGGAAATGCCCACGCTGTGCTCAGGAAGCCGAGGAGGGAGGAGGACAGCAGCAGGGGGCGCACAGGGGAGGCCCAGGACCAGCAAGAGGCTCTCCCAGCCCCAAGCTGTAACGCCCGGGCTCCTCCTACAAATCAGTGTTTCTGCAGCATGTTTCAGGCCCCACGTTTCTGAAATCTCCATAACAGCTAAGTGAGGTCAGCAGAGAAGTGTTATCATTTTCATTTTACTGATAATTAAAGTGGGCAGCAACAATGCTGGCCAATTTCTCAAGATCATACACCAGCACTCATGCCCAGATCTTGCCAGTCCAGATTCTATCCCCTTAGGAAGGGTAGGGAGGGGGTGCAGCCAGGTGCAGGCAATGGGGGTTGTGGCATTGGTAGGGACAAAAAAAGTCATAAAACCAACTAAAGGTCAATGTGCTTTTTATAATTAGCATGCACTAGTGATGCTACACAAAATGCAGCTCCCTGAAAAATCTTTCTGTGGTGTAAGTTCCAAACGATAGCTGCAGTTTTACATAGGCAAGCTTCCAGTGACCACACTTGAATTACTTACCCTTGCGTGACGATTGCATTACACTTGTGGAAGTTGGTTGGAGAATCCTCAGTGATTCTGACTTCCATGGATCCATCCACAAACAGCTGTTTTGAGAATAAATTGATTAGTTTGGAAATCACTGCCCATTTGCTGTCACTAACTCTGGGGTACCACGGTACTGTGTTTAAAAGGCCACTGTGAAATAAACGAGGAGAGTACGATGATTATGAAGATGAAGAAGCAGAACTTGCAATACTTCAATTTTGTCATTTCATGTGACAATTTGGAAGTTTTCGTGTGTTTAAAAAATGTAAAAGAGTGAAACAGAAGTGGGATATTTTTGTTTCATAAGTGCAAATTTTAATTTCTACCTGAAATATTTTACTGAACTTGAATAATATGTTTAAAATTAAAATGTATTATTTTTAATTAAGAGCATACTAATCAGTATTGATTATTATATGATCAGCAGTGAAGATAATTTCATTGTGTAGAAGACACCACGCCCGGTGTCAAATAGTCTAGGGACACGACTGCACGCCCAAGCCAGAACCGAGCCTCTAGGGCCCCTGGCCACAGTGAAAGGCAGCTGCCACCACGACCCGCCCCTTCCCCTCTGCTTTCTGCTCAGTTTGTGATTCCCAGTAAATAGGTGGCCTAGCTGTCATAGCTCCCAGGCGACTAGTGGTCTTCACTACTCCCTCTCCCCTTCTACTTGGAGAGCGTACAAGGCTTTAGAGAGTGAAAAGTAGCTTCTCCTCTCAGACAGGACAGTGATGCGTATCCTGGGATGGTTAGAAAAAATCCCAAGGTCTAAAGGGAGAAGTGGATCTCAGAGAACGTTTGTCCCAAGGAGCTCACACTAACGGTTATCCAGTTTTTCAATTTTTTTTTTTAATTCTTTTTGAGACAGAGTCTTGCTCTGTTGCCTGGGCTAGAGTGCCATGGCGTCATCCTCGCTCACAGCAACCTCAAACTTCTGGGCTCAAGCAATCCTCCTGCCTCAGCCTCCCGAGTAGCTGCGACTACAGGAGTGCACCACCATGCCTGGCTAATTTTTTGTATTTTTAGTTGCTGGGCTAGTTTCTTCCTATTTTTAGTAGTCTCACTCTCGCTCAGGCTGGTCTCGAACTCCTGAGCTCAAGCAATCCTCCCACTTCGGCCTCCCAGAGTACTAGGATATAGGCGTGAGCCACCGCACCCAGCCCCAGTTTTTCAAATGTAGCTTACAATTAGGAATTGAGAACATTGATCATTTTAAATTCAATATTAAAGGATTTCCATATTCTGTCACAAAATTTTTTTTTCTTTTTTTTGTTTCAAAAAAAAACTTTTTTTTGCTTGGACAAAATTGTCCTTGATGTTCCCATACTATAGGTTGCTTTAAATTTTACAATTACATGTAACACACACACACACTCATCAATCTATATCTATGTATATATCCACATGTACAACATCAGCACTACATCTTTCATATACAAGGACTGTTGGAAAGTATCCAGCCATTGTTTATATAACAAGAATGGTTGTATGGCTGGATACTTTCCGGACAGCCCTCATACATACACATGCATATATTTAATAACTACATCTTTATATATGCATATTAATCTGGTTCTATATGTGTATCTATATACATGTCTATTTATGTCTATAAAATAAAATGATGGTTGGGACTGGTTTTTGGAGGAAAATTATGACATACGAATACAATGTATTTTCATTGCACATCATTGAGTGAATGGTTTGCATTCATTCCTTCTCATAGAACTTACTACAAAATACAGAAAAGAGTCCTGCTTTCCCCTAGAGGTTAAAAAGCATCCAACTTCCCAAAAAAATTCAAAGAAAATAACTTCTAATAACTGAAAACATACAAATATAAGTTATGAAAAAAATGGAATGTATTTTGACATTATTTTCAACTGAATATAAAATTGTCAAAGGTCTGTGTTGATTACATTATAAACAAAGACCCAAACACTACCTC
Organism: Propithecus coquereli; assembly: GCF_000956105.1. Classification (NCBI taxonomy): domain Eukaryota; kingdom Metazoa; phylum Chordata; class Mammalia; order Primates; family Indriidae; genus Propithecus; species Propithecus coquereli. The sequence continues at coordinate 530,498 of NW_012142190.1, read as the reverse complement.
AGAGATGCTAGGGAATGCTTGTATTGACTTCTAAAGCGGTTCAAGTGAATTGAAGGGATCTAGCTCAATCCAGCACACGCAAGGAGGGTTCCAAACCTGCTCATACGTAACCAATCAGCCAGTCTTGAGTTTGCAGGACAAATCTATTCATAGTTTATACCTTAAATACCAAGCCAAGGCTGCAGTTACTCTAGGGAGTCCTAAAGAGAGGCGAAATTTGTAATCTCTGTGGGATCTCTTTAAGTTTTAACATGACTTCAGAGCGTATAGCCCAACTCAGGCCAAGTCTCCCCTGGCCCCAGTAAGTAGCCCCCAGTGGACTTCTAGAACCTCCCCATCCCCCAAAGCCTTGAGCCTTGACCAAACCCAGAGAACGATGGTGGGTCCCTGCAACCTGGTGCTGCCAGTGACAGCCTCCAGAGGTTTGGCTTTACAACTGTCCCAAAATTTACAACGAGCCTCCCTGTAGTCTTTTATTAGACTTCATACCAATCTTCCTGATGCTTAATTCTCCCTTGAATTTTCACTGTAGATGACACTCCGGAGAAGAGTAGAGACATAATGTACACTGCTCTGCTGTGGTTCCACCAGGAGCTGACAGAAGGCAGGAAATGGATTTGATAGCTAAATCTTGGTGCTTTTCTCCTATCTGATTTTGAGCAGGTTTTCTTGTAAATCTTTGAAAGCTTCCTGTACTCATTACCTAAGTTACATATTGGGCTCGTGTGATTTTTTTTAAAGGACATAGATAGGACTCCTAGAGGAAACAGGACAGACATAAATATACTAACTTTTTGTTGAGGCTATAGGTTCTGGGAACAATAACAGTTGCTGGTACAAACAGAACAACTGAGAATTGTGTTACTCTTTTTTGTATTAATATTACAAACATCATCTTTATGTTTACCCCCCTATCTGTTTCCAAAGAGCTCAAAAGGCTTTTCCAGACAATTTGTAAGAGTTTTCCAACCCACAGTCTGAACCAAGATTGCCGTGGGAAACCTTGGTCCAAGGCAGACGGAGATGCAGTCTTCTCCTACATTCCCCTAAGGTTAAGTCTTGCAGAATCAGGACAAACTGTCATAGCTCCCTAACAGCTGTTAATGAGAGATAAAGAGCAATAAAGAGAGTCCCATGGCTCTGGTTACCATTGGTCACAGGGCCTGGATTTTGATTTGACTTCCGAAGCAAGGCCACCATCATCACGTCTTCCCTAACGCGGGCAGTGGCCTCCCTCTGGGCATGTCTCCAGGGACAGGACAAGTTTCAATCTGAATATGTCCCCTTTCCATCTTCTTTGCAATCACTTTAGAGCAAGGGTTTTTATTCTACTTTTTTTATATTCTCCTTGATAGAGTGTCCTGCAGAGAAAAAATGCTCAACAAAGAGTAGATTCTCAACAAAATTCAATCCACTGTCATTTTCATTTCTGCAATGGATTGTGATGACTCAAAATCCTTTCTTAGTTTGTATGAGAAAGTGAAACTGTTTTGGGCCTCTGGGAGCTTGGAAAGGGAGCTAAGTTTAGCTTAAGAACAACAGAATCAGGGCGCGGTGGCTCACACCTGTAATCCTAGCACTCTGGGAGGCTGAGGCGGGAGGATCGCTGGAGCTCAGGAGTTCAAGACCAACCTGAGCAAGAGGTGAGACCCTGTCTCAACAAAAAAATAGAAAACTTAGCCAGGCATGGTGGCACACACTTGTAGTCCCAGGTACTCAGGAGGCTGAGGCAGGCGGATCGCTTGAGCCCAGGAATTTGAGGTTGTAGTGAGCTATGATGATGCCATTGCACTCTACCTGGGGTGACAGAGCAAGACTCTGTCTCAAAAAAAAAAAAGCCAGAATCAAGCATAGGACATGCAACTTTTGCTTTTATTCACTCCTCTAAGCCCTCTGACTATCTAAGGAAGAGCTGTCAGGTGCCAGTGAGTCAGAACAGGCAAGGCCCAGATGAGGGTCCTTAGGGAGACACTGTTCCCTCTGCCTGAATCCCCTGCAGGCTGGTCACTGTTTATTTAATAAAACTACACACTGTGAGGAAGCTGTCATTGTAAGGGTCGCCTTCTCGAGCCGAGCCGCTGCCAAAGTGTTCTTCCCCGGGAGAGACGTATTGAAAGGTGGAGGGTGTGTCTTAGGTCCGGATCCCCGAAGCCCACTCTGAGCTGGAGATCTGGGTGCAGGAAGTGCATTGAGGAGGCCCTGGGGCGGACGTCTGAGAGGGGTGGAGGCCTAGGAGAAGCAGTGGCAACAGAGGCCTCGCCGGGCCTCTGGGGAGCCCTGGGGCCAGGCCGGCCCTTCGGAGTTGTTCTGACTTGAGGTAGGGAGTCTGGGGCTACGGTACACCCTGTTACCAACTGAATCGTGTCCCTCAAGGTTCATATGCTGAAGCCCTCAGCCCCAGGGCCCCATAATAGGACTGCATTGGAGACAGGGCCTTTAAGGAGTAATTCAGGATAAATGAGGCAACACAGGTGGGCCCTGGTCCCACCTGACTGGTGTCCTAAGAGGGAGAGACAGCAGGATGCCCGCGCACAGTGGAAAGGCCACGTGAGGGGGAAGGCGGCCATCTGCAAGCCCAGGGGGAGGCCTCGAGAGAAATCAACCCTGCTGACACCTTGATCCTGAACTTCCAGCCTCCGCAACGGTGAGGAATCCAGGTGGTGTTTTGTTACAGCGGCCCTGGCAGACTAATCCGTAACCCTGTGGCCAGTGCTTGCATGTGAGTTGCCTCCATGGAGGGGCTCTGTGTTGGGTGAGGCACCTCCCGTCACCTGAGGTATTTATTTCCTGGGCAGGGACTGAGCCGGGAGCTCAGTAGCCAGGATTGGGTCGCAAAGGGTCTGCGCTGTGCAGCTGGCGCCCCTGCAGCAAGGTGCCCAGACCGTAGGATGAGCCGACGAGAGGACCAGGATGATCATGAGAGAAATAATGCAAGGATGAGGACAGTACTACAGGAATGATCTCAGGGATTTGCCGTCAAATCAAACCTTTAAAACACTGAATGGATTTGCATTCATAAGGAGCGGCGTTTCAGAATCCAAAGGAATTGCACAGATGGCCTCCTTGAGCTCTTTATTTAAAAGCCGGGGACAAAGAGGCTCAGAGAAGTTGAGATTCTCCCAAAGTCTAGTGGCAACTTGAAAAGCAATCTGGACCCGGGGCCTGGCTTCACAGCGCTCTCTCTCTCCAAGATATGCCTACAAAGCTAAAATCGACTTTATAGTCACCAAAACCACGGTGGCTCTAAATACAAATTTTAACTAAAGGTTCCGTCTTGAAAACGTCAAGTCAAACATAAATTGCACAGTCTATAAACTTTGCAGTGTTAGTCACAAGCTGAGATCCTGCCCCGGGGGGAAAATCCAAGTCCAGTGAGCCCTCAGTACTCGTTGCACAATGTGCTCTGCCTGACCCAGAAGAGCAGGAAACACGGAGGAAGCTACCTGTTGTGAACGAGGTCTAGGCGGGGACAGGACGGAACAGATCTCTCTCTCTCTCTCTCCTCCTTCTTCTCCCTGTCTCCCTCTCCTTCTCTAGCTCTAAAACATTATCTGGGCACCGTAAGTAACAGCATCTCACCGGGTAATCTAAGGGACAGAGTCGCGGGCCCGAGATAATAAAGCTAGAGTGCCAAATACCTACCGGCCTGCGATAAATGTTAATTTTCTCTTTCTTGCTGCAATATTTGCACGTCTCCTGTATGCCAGAGCACCCTGCCGCTTTGCCCTGGGAGCATTTGCCACAAACAGGAGGCTTGGGCTTTGGTTCCTTGGCCTACCGGAGGGAAAAGCAGAAATCCGTGCCCAGGCAGGGGTCTTACAGGAGACCCTCCGATGGCCTGATACTCCAAAAGGCCACTCTGTCAAGGTAAATGAGCACCCAAAATAAACCTTCCATTTCTCCCCCTTGATCCTAGGGGATCTCAAGGAAGGTTGCTGGGTGCTGACTACAGCTGGAGTTAAAAAGAAGATAGAAAAAGCTTTCCTGAAGGGGTCTTGACTGCAGCCTCACCCTCATTGCCTTGAGCACATTTGCAGGCCAGTCTGCCTTACGGAATCTCAATCCAGGTATTGGGTTTAAGGTGACCTTGACCAGTGGAGCCCCCAGGTGCCTAGCAGATGCAAATATAAATCCTCTGTAGAGGAGGCACCTCTATCCCAGGCCCTCCAGGGTCCCCAGACATCAAGAAACAAGCACAAAGTCCAAAGAAAAACATGCTCTGCTGTTGCATAGCTCAACAACTCAATGATTCATTCAGAAATCTGAATTCTTCCTTTCCATCTTGCCTTTCGTCCTCAGCACCTTGTGTGTCTTCTACTAGCTCCCCTCATGGTCACAAGATGGCTGCAGCAGCTCTGGGTTTCACAACCACACAACTTCCAAAGGCAAAAAAGGGAGGGTGTGTTTCTGTGTATCCCTTTTAACTGGAAGCATCCCAGCAGTCTTCTCTGCACCATTCATCACACACCCATGGCTAAAGTAATCCACAGGGGAGGGAAGGGGTTGATTTGAACCAATAATGATTCAACCTCTGGTCTAGGGATTGCGGCAGTGACCTCGAAGTCAAAGGCTTGTAGAAGAGGATAAATATCCGAAGAAAACTCAAGCTCCAACAGCAAGATTAAAAAAATGCAGGCCGGGCGCAGTGGCTCACGCCTGTAATCCTAGCTCTCTGGGAAGCCGAGGCGGGCGGATTGTTTGAGCTCAAGAGTTCGAGACCAGCCTGAGCAAGAGCGAGACCCCGTCTCTATTAAAATTAGAAAGAAATTAATTGGACAACTAAAAATATATAGAAAAAATTAGCGGGGCATGGTGGCGCATGCCTGTAGTCCCAGCTACTCAGGAGGCTGAGGCAGGAGGATCGCTTGAGCCCAGGAGTTTGAGGTTGCTGTGAGCTAGGCTAACGCCACGGCACTCTAGCCCGGGCAACACAGTGAGACTCTGTCTCAAAAAAAAAAAAAAAAAAAAAAAAAAAATGCATATGCGGCAGAGAGGAGGGGGACAGAGGGAGGAACCCGTCTGCAACCATCTCCTTCTCCCAGGTTTTCAAAATGTGCAGTTTTACTTATAACATTTTCTAACTCTACAACCTTTGGCCCCCAGTCATTTGAGAGTTTCTCTCAGTGAAGTACAGCTTCTGTTCTCCTCTGCCAAGGTAGCTATTTAGACACCTGTAGGACAAGTTCATGCTTTTGGTTGTCCTTGGGATGATTATTAACATTTAATGGGATACTCCACTAGTTGTGTTTTTCAGATTCTATGTTATGTCTCAAGAAGAGATGCCACTCTGAATAATCTACTGCCAAGGCACAGAATTTAGTGATAAGTTTCAATTCTATATGAATTAATCAAGGAGAATTTATTGTCAAGTACTGAATTTTGACTATCAAAGGGTTAAAATATACGTCTGAAAGCTTGGAGAAGAGAATTAGAAGCGGTGGGTGGAAGGCAATGGTGGCCTTTCTGGGGTTATCAGAATAATATAGAATTTGATATTTTAAAGGTCTATCTCATTAACTTCCCTGACCCTTGGTCGGGCATGGCCAAGGAGAAACGCTGTGGTGTACCAGGTAGAAAGCTACTTCGCAGAGGTCAGGGAGGATCATACATTCCCAGCACCCACGCCGTGCGTACACGCTGAGCCCTCCCTGGCAATAACCCTACGATAGTGGAGTGACTATAGGTTTCCCTCCGCGCACCTGTTGTCTTCACATAATTATTAATACCCTCCTTTCACTCTAAGAAGTGTCCAAGTTTGGAAGAGAAACTTTATTTAAGAGGGGTCATTGTCCTCATCATCTATATCCTATAACTGTTTGCACAGCCGATTTGTTAGCCTTATCTCAACTATTTAATTATTCCACATCTCTCCTGGGGGTGGTGGGCACATCCCCTGGGAAAGCCATTATTGAGTGTGGAGTTAAGACGGTCCCTGGGGCCCTTGCCCCTGACACAGGGCAGTGCCTACCTTTCTGGGCTCAGCATTTAGTGTGTTGCCAGTTTCTACTTTTATTATCATTGTTTTCTCCTCCTTTTATTGTTACAGATCAAGTTTGCTTTGGAATTCCGTATTCTTGCCTAACCGTTTCTGTGCCCGCCTCTCCCTCTACTATTATCAATTCCATAGACCAGACTTGCCAACAGGGAAGCTCAGTTCTCCAGTGAATTAACAACTGTTTGCCAGGATTCTGGCTTTGAGGGAAAAGTAAATTTGAACACTCCTCATACCTCATCCAATTCCAAAATTTTACGGTATTAGATGCCAAAAATGACACTAGGTTATGTAACACACTGCTGGGGACTGAATTGTGTTTCCTTAAATCATGGGTTGAAGCCCTAACCGCCAATGTGACTGTATTTGGATATGGGCCTTTAAAGAGGTAATTACAGTTAAATGAGTCCCCTAGGGTGGGTCCTAATTCAGTAGGACTGATGTCCTTACAAGAAAAGGAAGAGACACAGTGGCCGTGTCCACGGAGGGAAGACCACGTGAGGACACAGCGAGCGTCAGATGTTGCGAGCCTCAGCAGAAACCACACCTGCTGACACCTGGATCTTGAACTTCCAGCCTTCCGAACTGTGAGAAAATAAATTTCTGTTGTTTAAGCCACCCAGTCTGTGGTATTTTAAGGCAGCCCTAGCAAACTAGTACACATACATAAATATAAGAGTCACTTCTTTCTCACTAACAGTTTACTGTCTCGTCATGGATCTCAGACACAGGGAAAGAAAGTAGCCAGGAAATATTTTTGGCCTTTTGTAGTCTCCTTGCTGCGTGACCTTCATCTTCTTTAAAGTCATCTTTAGCTTCTGTCTTGGTCCCATCTATGCAAAACTGTCTTTTACATAAACTGTAGGTCTTTGGCATCCCGTAGGTGTTAGTGAACTCCCGTGGGGGTTATGTGAATAGCGTCTGATATGCTTTCCAGGATTCCCCATTAATTCCCCACCCAAATGGAATGACTCAAGTCCTAAACTCCAGCACTTGGGGGGATGCTGGGAATTCCACCCAGACCCCCCTGAGGTCAGCTGCTGGGAGGGCTGGCCTTGGGGGCTCAGCTGAGCTGGCCTCCAGGCGTTGCCTCTGGAAGGCAGCTGCCTCCTCCAAGCTTCGTCCTCCTCCTGGGGGCAGCTTCTCCTCCTCTCCCTCCTGCCCACGCTGGGTTCCTTGACTCTCCGCCAACATGCCAGGTAAACACGCAAGCAGGGCGGGGCTCTCGCTGGCACCTTTGTCCTGGACACCCTTCCGCCCAGCTGTCTGCACGGTACACTCCCTGGCTTCCTGCAAGTCTTGCTCAAGTCTCTCTTCTCAGGGAGACCTGTCCTAATCAACCCGTGTAATCCCACAACCAGCTCCGCCCTGCCCCAGCACACCCCTCTTTCCTGTCCTGTGACGTTCTTTTTCTCTCCGAAGCACTCCCCCACTTCTAACTTGCCGCATGCTTTCTGGTTTGCTGTCTCCCTGCCCTGGCGTGCACCCTCCCAAGGCAGGAGCCTGTTTTGTCCGCAGATGGATTCTAAGCACGCGGTGGGTACTCAAGACACAATTGATGAATTTTTCATGAGCTGAGGGAGGGATATGATTTCACTCTTTATTTATGTGATCTAACTCTCTGACATCAGAAAGAACCATGATGAAGAAAATGTCGTCTTTGTGTATACTGCCTCAAGAATTCTGAGTCTCAGGTTTAAATGCTGTAAAAGCCGTGGCATAATGCCTAACATACTTGACAACTGTACCGAATCATTTCCCCACACCCTCTCAGCTGTAAACAACAAAATTATTTTCAGTAATTACTAAAAAGAATTGTATTTACACTTCATTTCATGCTTGTGTCCCTGATTCCTTCTTTAGTTTAAAACAACTAATAATATGAAATTTCCATTTAAAGGTAGAATTCAAATTCCATAAACACATCATGTATGCACTAACATTTTCACTTACCAAAGAAAAATATTAGGTCCAGCCCACATTCAGGAGAGGGGAATTAGAAAACAGGAGTATGAACGAATCTGTAGATATATTTGTAAAACTACCACACACAGCATTTATTTAGAACCAACAAAGAGATTGGCGGGGGGGAGTTTATTTTCTTCACTGATATTGTTTAGAACTGCTGGCCCAAGTTGGTAATAGAAAGCAGACCACCTTTCAGGCATTGCTATTATGTCTTTACATTGTTTGCAGACAAGTTTCCCTTGGGGTCTGCACCTGGGGCAGAACACTCCACTTGCCTGCCCTTGACAAATCACTGAATAAAGGGTTGTTGGGTGGAGAGGATGTAGGGTATTATGGCTGAATTTTGTCTCCCGGCCCCCACAAAACAGATGAGTTAAAATCCTCACTCCCAGTGCCTCAGAGTGTGACCTTATTTGCAAATAGGGTCATTGCAGATGTAATTAGTTAAGATGAAGTCATACTGCAGTAGGGCAGACCCCAATCCAATATGACCGGTGTCCTTACAAGAAGAGGAGACACAGAGACACAGACGCACAGGGACAACACCATGCAATGATGGGGGCAGAGACGGGAGTGATGCGTCTCCAAAGGATGCCAAGGATTGCCAGTAGCCACCTGGCTAAGAGAAGGGCATAGAATGGATTCTCTGCCAGAGCCCTCCAGAAGGAACCAAACCTGCCCTGCTGACACCTGATTTTGGACTTCCTGCCTCTCGGGTCACCTAGTTTGAGGTACTTTGTTACAGTAGCCATAGGAAACTGACTGATAGGTCTTCAGAAAAATCCTACATAGTCATGGCTTGAGGAATAAAAGATGGGGAATACAGTGGGGTAGCAGATTATTTAGGGAAGGAACAGTTTGAAAAAAGAAAAAGCCCATTAATAAAGAGTTCTGTCAGTTATGTTCTGAATACTTGCATACTCTTTTTTTTCTCTTTCTTTTTCTTATAAGTTCCATGGCAGGCAATACTTGCAGATTCTGTTATGATTGCCTGAGGCTTTTCTGCATATTATCAGGGACACAGAGAGACAGAAACAAAGTAATTGTAACTGGTCAGGGTTGGTATGAATGCTGACGAGACAAATTCTATCACCCTGCATTTAAAGATAACCAAGGGCGCGGCTCCCCCTCAGTGTCAGAGCCAGGGTGGCATGACTGCCCTGTTTTTGTAACCTGGGGGAGGGCAATGGCCGCAAGGACACCGGTAGTAAAAACCCAGTAACGATGGGAGCAGGTGCAGGAGTGAAAAGATAAAAGAGAACCTTTCATCTTCCTGTGGCAGGTGCAGGGATCGGAGTCTCCTCCTTAAAAACTCCTTCTTAAGCTTCCTTTTAAACCTCCTTAAAAGCTCCATTTTCTATTAGGAAAATGAAGCTGGAAAGATGGGTGGTTGCAGGGCCCGGATGCCAAGGAGGACCCTGTCCACAGCCTCTGAGCACAGGCCAAGCGGAGGGAAGACGTGTTCCATGAGGAATAACATTATTTCACCTGCGGTTTCAGTTTTCTCATGGGTGAAGTGGGGGGTGGACTAGCGGATTTCTGTGTTCTGCGACTGCCACCGTTTTCTGAACCTGGTTTTAAATAGGTTGATCCAGGCAACTCAAAAGTTCCCTTCAGTTCCTCCCTTCATTTCAGGACAGTTATTTCTCCATTCTCAACTTTTCTAGATAAGGG
>NW_012142190.1:470900-519919 GCF_000956105.1 Propithecus coquereli | reverse complement strand
AGCTAAACTGTTATATAAATTCATATTATTTCATCAGTAGGACTTGTATAAAGATTTTAATGCATATTGTTAAATTATTACTCTGAAAAAAACTTTGACCAATTTACTTTTTACTAGTAGTGTATGACCCTTTGTTTATTTCACCTCAGGCTGTGCAAATGAATTTTATCTTAACAAAATCTTTGCCCATTTTGAATATGAAAGATGGTGCCTTAATTGTTATCCTAATGTGTTTTTATTTGATTACTAGTGAGGGCGAACATTTTTTTCCCTCTTTTGCTGTTTGAGAATAAAATTTCAGATAGAATTACAATTATTAAATAGTTTGGGAGTTACGCATTTTAGACTGGTTTTATAAATAGAAGCTTTCCCATTTCTGTCATTATCACACATCATATTTGAGTATTGTTTGCAATCGCAGTTTGCTGAATGTTCTGGCACACATTCATTTTAAGAGATTCAGCAAGACAGAGCATATTGTCATAAACCCAGTCTCTTAGAAAAATAAGTACACCAGATAATTATTCTCTGTGTTTCCCAAGGGCAGATTTAATGTATAATTCCCTAATGTGGGGGGTAATGAACAAAACCACCTCATTTCATTCATTTTACAAAGATCTACCGCATGCCAGCCACAGTTCCAGATGTAGACGTGGTCATGCAGGAGTCAGCCGTGGCCCCTGCGGGCATGGGGCTTACATTCTAGTTCAGGGCAAAGACGACCAACAAAGGTAAACATGCAAATAAATAAAATAATATAGAATGTGAACTGTTAAAAGAAATTGAACAAGATGCTGTTGAGGTAGAGAACAGCAGAAAAGAACTCACTTTCCTACTTTGGGTGGGATGGTCAGAGAAAACTTCTCTAAGGCGCCATTTCAGCTGACACCTAAAGGCAGGGAAGGAGCAGTGTGGCAATCCTGATGTGGGAGGGAGCTTGGCTGGCCAAGGACGCAGAATGGATAATGGCTAGATCCTCCGGGGTCTTTCAGGCCATGGTGAGTGGATTGAGTTTTATTCTGAAGTCAGTAGGGAAGCCGTGGAAGGTTTCAGAAGATCATCCCTTATTGCTGGGTGGAGAATAGATTAAAGAATAGAGGTGGAGTGCCCAGGTAAGAAACTGCGCAGCAATGCAGGTGAGGGACAATGGTGGCCTGCGGTGAGGAGCTGGAGATGGAAGGAGGTGGGCCAACCCTCTAAACACGGTCTGTATTGTGGAGTTAACGCGCCTGGGAATTTAACTTACTCTGCTGGCTTTAAACCCTTCCCTCCTGCCATCCTCAATCCCACTAAAGGTTGGGCTGACCCTTCTGCAGAGGAAATGTCAATTTGGAGCGGTGGCCAGTGTCCTCTCTAACTTCTCAAAGATAGTGCTATGTGTGTCTGATCAAGCAAGATGTAGATTCAAATCCAAACATTATTGAATATCCACCAAGTGTCACACCCTGTTCTGGGACCTTTCACATATGTTCTATTTCACCTGCTGCAGTTGGAAATAAAGCCCCATTTAAGACATTACACAAATAAATCAAATTTGAGTTTCCATCCTACTGCTTGTAAGAAGTCCATTCTTCATTCTCTCAGCTCTCTCTTCCTTGAAAAGTAAAACCCTCCATGTGCCTACTTAGTCCAAACAAGTTAGTCTTGTTTACTACTGTTATGCAAAAGAGAAACTGAGAAGTCTGGTCGCTCTGCCTAAGGTTCCAACCTCTGCTTTGGTGAGGCTGGCACAGAAGGCAGAGAGTTCAGCTTCAGGGTGTAAAGGTCATAGCAATGAGTACTCCACACCATGGGACACTGGGTTCCTGATTACAACTGTGCTGACAGTTTCATGTATTTTTTTTTTATTTTTCATAGAGACAGGGTCTTGCTATATTGCCCAGGCTGGTCTCAAACTGCTGGTCTCAAGTGATCCTCCTACCTTAGCCCCCCAAAGTGCCAGCTATTTCTCTTAAGGAACCCCAAGGTCCAAGGTGGTAAATCAGGATGTGATGCAGCCTCATCACTCTGTTCTTAAAGGAGCCTCCCTGGGACAAAACAGGCCCTGTGTTGAGGCTGGCTCTCCAGCAGCACCACCACCACCCTCTTGGTGCATTTCTTCTTAAGGGCCTTCGTTATACACTTCGGACAACTGAGCTTCCTTAGGACCTTCCCAGCCCATCAGAAGTGTCGTAACATCTTGAAACCTTGAGGGAAAAGAGTCAGGATTTCTCATTTCCAAGGGAACTCCTTGGTCCCTTTGCATATCTGCCCACCCTGCTCCAGCAATCTTCTAATGCCTCTCACCAATGGGCCAGTGGCAAGGCAGAGCCCTCCACCTTAGCCAAGCCAAAAGAGAGCTGTTCAGCCAAAATGCTCCAAAACGAGGGGGTCTACCCGCCTTCTCGCCACACAGCCAAAATATAACTGGCATTATCTATACTTGGTTTTAGAATAATTTGCACTCCTTTCATATATTTCCAGCCATTCTTACCACATAGAGGGAAACTTCTTTAGTGATTTGCTACAGTGTAGTGACTTCTTTTGTTTCATCTGCAGTGCACAGTACAGTGACAGATTCCTATTAACAGTCAGCTAAGGCTTCTCTGATTTAATACACACTCAAGCACTTAATTTTATTTGGAAAAAAAAAGAAAAAGCTTGCATAACAATGGTGTCACCATAAAGATGGGCAGCAGAGTACATTAAGAAGGCCTGGCTTTCTTCTTCACGTGGAAAAGTAGGGACAAAAAGTATGGTTTAGTGTCCATGCAACTATAGTATTAGTATCTAGTATTAGTATCTATACCTAAAAGAAGTATAGACAATGCCAATTATATTTGTGATGTAAAATATTTATGATGTATTTGGTGACCAAAAAAGTCAGGAATGAGTTCCAAGTCTCTGTTGTCAGGACAGGTGATATCATTAACTAAAATAGAGATTATAAAAGCGGATCAGATTTGTGCAGAAGATGATATCTGCTTTGTACAGTTAATGTACACAGTCTTTTTGGTTTTTTTTAATACTCAGGTGGAAGCTCTGGGTGCCAAGTTCAACAGAAGAAGGTGGGCTTGAGGTGAGAGATTCAGGAGTGTCAGCATATTTGCAGCAGGTGACTCACAAGAACAGATGAGATTGGGGAGAAGTAGGAGCTGAGACGGGACCCGAGGAATGCTACCCTCTGAGCAGCAAGTTCACAGAGGAAGCTGAGAAGAAGCTCTCAGAGCAGCAGGAGGACAGTCTGGTTATGGAATCCAGAGGGAGAGGACATTTCCAGAAGGAGAAATCTGTTCAACAGTGTCCAAAGCAACAGAGCCAAGAAAAACAAGGGTTGAAATCAGGTTATGAATAAATTTATCAAATAGTAAGACCTATTTAGGTCTATTTTGGTAAATTATTGACCAAGGTCATATGATCAGATTACATTTCCTTTCCACAATTCGTGCTTGAAGTTTTATCACGTTAGACTCTTAACAACCACCTACTAAGCAGTAATTAGTTTAACTGAGGTCTTTTCATCACGTCTTCCTTTACCAATTTTATCAGAAGTGAAAAAGCCACTTCCTTCTTGAAACCAACAAAATCTCATAGCTACTATATCCCGTTTTGGCTTTCGCCACTTGAATATGGCATTGCCCAGCACAGCAAAGGTTCTTCTGAGTCTAGTGTGTCTATTTGTGTGTCAGGTCATGACTAAAGTCTCCCACATTTTTTATTGGAATACTCTGGAAACTTACCTTGGACAACATGATAATGACATTGTTTGCTCTTTACTTAGCTTGGGCATATCATTTATATATTTAGTCCACTTCTTTTCTCATTAGTCTGACATTATTAAAGTACATCTGCTTGGAGCCAACATGATCATAAGCAGAAATACAAATATAGACACTGAAATCAAATGTCAGTACTTGATTACAACTCATAACATGCTTGCGTTAAATTTTCTAGTCATTGAGCTGAAAACACAAAATTTCAAAATCCTCCCAGAAGCCCTTGCTTTGATGAATAAGCTTATTTTCAGAAACACTGCCAGGGAGATCATGCCAGGTGAATGGTTACCGCTCTTTGCGCACTTAGCCTTTATTTTGTATTTTTTATCTGAGTCTTTGAAGGAAGAAGGCTTGAGTGGGATCCTATGAGGAGGAATGGGAGGGACAGGTCTAGATGATTTCCGTATACTTGGTTTTAGAATCGTTTGCACTACTCTCATATATTTCCATTCATTCTTACCACATAAAAGGGAACTTCTTTGATGATTTACTATGGTGTAGTGACATCTTTTGTTTCATCTGCAGTGAACAGTACAGTGACAGATTCCAATTAGCAGTCAGTTAAGGCTTCTCTGATTTAATACATGCTCAAGCACTTAATTTTATGTGGAAAAGAAAAAAGCTTGCATAACAATTGCTGTCATCATAAAGATGGGCAGCAGGGTACATTAAGAAGGCCTGGCTTTCTTCTTCACGTGGAAGAGCAGGGACGAAAAGCATGGCTTAGTGTTCGTTCCTTGTATACTAATTCCTTCTGCCCCACAAGAAAAGACATCTTCTAATTGCAAATTTTCTTTCTATTGATTTTCATGAGAAATTATGGCCTGGGGATGTGGAAACTCATTAGAGCTATTTATTGATATTTCCTCCTCCTTCTGAGCATGATAGGCTGGTACTTCTCTACTTGGTCCTGTGACTTGTTTTGGCCAAAATGTGAACAGAAGTGGCCTGTATCATTTCTAGGGGGAAAGTCTGAGCTGGCATCAGACTCATCATATTCCCTTCTCTCTATGGTGGTGCTAGCAACAATATTCAGATGACGGTCCCATCAGTCTGTGTCTGTGAGTGCCAGTGATAAGGCGTGAAGCTCTGCAGTGGCCCAAGATGGACATAGAGCTTTTCTGTTTTAAGATAGTAAGGTCTGGGGCAGCCACAGTGGCTCAGGCCTGTAATCCTAGCACTTTGGGAGGCCGAGGCGGGAGGATCGCTTGAGCTCAGGAGTTGGAGGCCAGCCTGAGCAAGAGCAAGACCCCATCTCTATTAAAATAGAAAAAATTAGCTGGGCGTGGTGGTGCACGCCTATAGACCCAGCTACTTGGGAGGCTGAGGCAGGAGGATTGCTTGAGCCCAGGAGTTTGAGGTTGTAGTGAGCTATGATGATGCCATTGAACTCTACCCAGGGCGACAGAGTGAGACTCTGTCTCAAAAAAAAAAGATAGTAAGGTCTGGGCCATGACCTTGACTTTCTGATTTTACAGGAGCCACGCACCTGAAATGGTCATTTTATTTCACATTAATAGTTAAGACAGTTAACAAAAGGGTCTAAGCCAGCCGAAAAAATATTTAGAAAGTAATTCAGCTAGCAGAAAAATAAATGTTATTTTAAAAATAGTACCTCAAATTGTACAGGGCTTTACAATTGTCAAAGGCATTTTTGCATAAAGTATTTCATTTATTCTTCCTTGTGTTCTTGCACGGTAGTAAGATCTCCCTCTCTCCTGTTCAGACCAACTTTTTCTGGTTACAGTCAGCTGCTGTCATTGGCCCATTCCACTTTGAATGTGTCCTTAATCTAATACTCAGCACCAATCACTGCAACTTAAAAATATCTGTTTTCCTAGCAAACTGTATCTTATTCATTTTTGTATATGTTCTTTCCAACATCCATGCTTCATTGTTGGAAACTCAAGTGCTTCATAAATGTTCGTTCGAAGAAACTGAGAAGTCAAGTGGCAGCTCCAAGGTTATGAGCTACTAAGTAGCAATTAGGATTCCAACCTAAGACTTTTGACTCTACCTTCAATGGCATAACTATCACTTACTGAGTACTGAGGAAGAGAAAGCAACTCTGACATCCAGGTGCCGGTCTGGAACTATCAGCCGGTCTGGAACTACCTTGGTGTTGCTAAGAGCTTTTCTGGACCATGGTGTCCTGCCGAATGAAAACAATTTCACAGAACACCAACAGCAGACGTGGTCAGTCTGTAATCCTGATTAAGACGAAAACAAGACCATTCCATAACCCCGTCTGAACCCAGACAAAACTTGAACATTGTTTAAACCACAGAAATGACTAATATGTGTGACTGCTGCTTCATTATCAGTTATGGCTTTAGCCTCTGTCTAGTCTTGACTCCTTCTAAATAAGATTTATTAAGATACCTAATCGTAGAGTTACCCTCAGTTCCCAGTAGCAGCCAATCCAGAGTAAGGCCTTGCTTTCTTGAACTCATCCCAAACTCACATAATGCAAGCCCGTAATAAATTCTAACACCTTAGTGAGGCGCCCCACGGGTCCCCACGTATGCGTTCCTACCGGCTGCAAGAAGTAATAACCCCAGCTCACTCCGCCACAGGCTGTTCCTGGTGGCAGTGTTGGAGAGGACCGGACCGACAGCTCCTCTACCTCCAGGGGCTATGTTGTGTATACCTGTGGAGGGTTTAATGACTACAACCCTGTTATTATCTCCACATGGCAGATAAAGACATGAGGTTACAGAGATTTAAGGATTCGCCGCAGGTCACACCACTAGGAAGAGCCAGCGACCACATTCCAGCCCACCGCTAACTCTGCACTGAGCGCTCTTTTCTCCGCCCTCCACGGGCGCCCCAGATCCCGCCGCCTCCTCTATGCTGCTTCTGCGGGCACTGGCCCTGCGGACCGGATGCTGCAGGGAGCCGCAGCCCAAACATGTTCCTTTTGCGACAGATCTCCTGGGTGCCTCTGTGCAAAGCGACATTCGGACCCAGACACGCTTTGCAACCGCAGTCTGCGCACCCGGCAGCGGCGGTTCTGGGGCGCGGGATCCGCTCTGGGCCTCCGGGGGGCGGGCGCACGAGAGCGGCGTCGAGGCGGGCCAATCGCCGCAGGGGCGCCGGCCGCGGGGCCCAATCGCAGAAGAGCCGGGAAGGACAGTGACAGTGGCCGACCCGCCTCCCTGGCGGGCACGAAGCTCAGCTGGCGGCGGCTGAGTCACGGCCGAGGCTGGGCGACCGGCGGACCCAGACAGCCGACCGCGCCGAAGGAGCAGCTGCCCCGCGCGCCGGCGCCTCCCGGAGCCGCCCGAGGCCAAGTGCAGCGCAGGGCCGCGGGGGAGCCGAGGGCTGTGCGGCGAACGTCGTAGGTGTCACTCGGGAGCGGAAGTGCGCTTGCCTGGGTTTGCTTCCAAATAGGGCTAGAGTTTCCCCGACTGGCGTTTTGGGGCGAATTGATCGGGAAAGTCCCCTCCCCGCGCCAGCGCCAGCTGCGTAGTCCCGGCCCCGTCGCCGCGGAGGCCGGAGTCCCCGGCGTGTCCGCTGCCGCCCCCTCCCCGCGGGCGGCCCCGAGCCCCGGAGGGCACCCAGCACGCAGCCCGCGAAAGGGGCGGACCTGCGCGCGGCCGGGCAGCAGGACTGTCATCGTGGGGTGAGTTAGAACAAAACAAAAAAAGCCCCTTCTGATTGGGAGCTGCTTTTTGAAAGGCCCCTCCCTGTCCGTCATTAACACGCAGCAAAATAACAATAACAGTTGTGTAACTGCCGCGTCCCAAGAGGAACTTCATTGTTTAACTTACGAAAACCGCTGGCAGTATACAATGTGGGGACTGCAGAGCGATCTTTAGCTAACCGAGTTGGGTGACGGCTTATTCAGATTATTGCAAAGAATCGTCTTAGAGGCTGCTTAAGCCCTAAAAGGTCCCACTCTTAAAAATGGAAAGGGTGACAGCCTCGGGTTGTTACTGAGTGCCCTACTCCGAAGTCAAAGTTATTGTCCTAGGAAGTGCTTGCTTTTCTCCTCCCTAGTTTGCTTGTTGTTTACTGCACAAAAGTGCCCCAACTTCCCCATCTTTGAAAATCTAGCCTCTGGATAAAAATGCAACTGATTACCTCTCCTTTTTTTTTTTTTTTTTTTTGTAGAATTCAGCTATCTACGCAAGCAATATGAAGATTTTATTTGTAGAACCTGCCATTTTCCTTAATGCGTTTGCTCTAGCTTTGACCACTCCCCTGACAACACAATATGTTTATAGGAGAATATGGGAAGAAACAAGCAACTACAGTTTTTCATTTGATAGCAATATTTCTGAGTGTGAAAAAAACAAAAGCAGCCCATTTTTTGCATTCCAGGAGGTAAGAAATTAAAATATTCATAAAATGTAATAAAAAGGAAATGAATACAAGGGTTTTAACTAGAAGAGCTGCACTCGGTATACATCCGTTTCTCAAGGGCATCAAAGTCCTAGACCCTAAATCAAATTGGCCTTTACCGAAGTTCTCATCCCATTTAAAGTTTCTTGACACTTTTCATCTGCCTCTTGTTAAAACACTGTCTTCCTTCTGTGACACTAGCTTTTCCCTTTCCTCTTTTTAAATTTTTTAATTTTATTTTATTTTTCAGACAGAGTCTTGCTCTGTCTCCTGGGCTAGAGTGCAGTGGCATCATCCTAGCTCACTGCAACCTCAAACTCCTGGGCTCAAGCGATCCTCCTGCCTCAGCCTCCTGAGTGGCTGGGACTACAGGCATGTGCCTCCATACCCGGCTAATTTTTCCACTTTTTGTAGAGACAGGGTCTCGCTCTCACTCAGGCTGGTCTCAAATTCTTGGCCTCTAGTGATTCTCCTGCCTCAGCCTCCTGAGTACGTGGGACTACAGGTGTGAACCACCACTCTGGCTTTCTCCTTTTCCTCAGAAAATTTCAGCACAGTATCATTGCCTCTGTGGCTGCCTCTCTCATCATATTAAAAAAAAGAGTCTGAAAATTGGAGCAGGGCCGGCCAGGATGAGCTACTTGGTGGGCGGTGGGCGGTGGGCAGGGCCGGGTGAAACATGGTGTTTCTGCCTCTCCCCTGCTCTCTGCCTCCCAGCCCTTTCTGCATGTCCCAGCTTGCAGGGACTCTAGAAAGTGGCCCATCACTGAAGACTGTGGGCCAGTGTCTGTCACGGGCTGTGGCTGGGGCAGCATTTGCCGTTTGGTGGTGGTATCACACCAGCCTTGGCTCCCACATGTTGAGGAAGCACTGTGTGGACTCATTTGTGCTCTCAGGACCCTGAAAATGTTTAGCCAGGTATTATGGAGGCTTTTCTTCCTCCCTCTGCAGCCCCCTCTGCCAATTTTTTTGTTTAGAACAGGAGGTACTTCACCGTTCTCCTGGTCCCTGGGGCAGTTTTTGACAAAAGTCTACCATGTCTACCAAAGAGCTAGCCTCCAGATTTGGAAATGTTTCTTCCTACAATGCCTCAAATACAAACCACGCTTGTCAACTTTGAACTCTTCCCCTTGGGGATATTCTGTGATGGCAAAAGAGTAGTGCAGCCTTCCCAGTCAAAGATGAAAAGCGTTGAAGGGAATTGAGTCACCTCCTGCTGAGGTGACGGGGAGAAGAGTCTGAGGAAACGGCCACGAGGGCCAAGAGGGGAGGCTCCAGCACTTCCCGAGGTGACCTGCAGGTGTCAGGTGGGGCTGGCTGGGGCGAGGCCCAGCTGTTTGGCACATTCCCTGACCTTGCTCATTTCCTCATTCCCATGGGAGAAGCTTGCTTGGAACTGGTTATTTCTGGGCAGCCACCAAGTAAAGACATCAAGGTTCTGGCCTAGAGTAGGGTCATAAAAAGAGAGGGGCTGAGGCTCTCACCTAGTGGTTTTGTCTCCCTTCAAGAATGTCATTCCCTGGGTGAGAAGGTTCTCTTGATTGTGTATCTAATCCTGTGCTTCCTTCCCCGGGGCCTGGGAGGAGAGGACTTGGATGTCCGGGAAAGCCTGCTTCTTGTGCCCTGGCGGAGTTAAGAGGAGACAGGCCGTGGTCCAGACGCCTTGGTGGCCTCTGCACCTGTGCAGGTGATGGGTGTTGGCCTCCCTCTGGCCTGGCCCAGCTGCTGAGACCAGAGCAGTGGTCTCATTTTGAAGATTTTTTTTTTTGCCAAATTTTCAAATTGATTGTTTTTTCATTTATTGTTTTTTAGTTGGATTAATATTCAAGAGAACATACTACTTTAGGTATGGGTCCCTAGGAAGGGTCCCTTAAAAGATGGTGTCCTTAGACCTCTGGGAACTGGAAACCACCCCCAGCCCCACCCTGCCACCCACACTGGAGTGGCAGCCCACTCACTATTGCTCCTTAGGACAAAGGAACATGTTTGTCCCCAGGAGGCACCACCATCAGCTTCAGTGATTCATTCAATGACTGAAAAATCTTCTATTAAATCTTCTATTGTTGAGTGAGCTTAGTATTTCCTGTTATAATGGCACATACTCTTTATATTAAATTTGGAAAATAGAATTGGCACACAGAAAATGCCTTTAAATCACCCAAAGTTCCTTCCAACAAATAGCTAGTGTAACGACTGTCACGTCTTCTAATCTGTGTGCATGTAGTTGTCTGCCATCATTGTTTCGGTCCCCAGAGTTGAGTTTATCTTATCCCTCAATTCATGGCACATGACTGTCTTTAGATAATGCCAGGCTCCTCTTTGGATTTTATCTTATTTTTTATTTTATTTAGTAAATAAAGAAATGGGTTTCCCACTAATCTATCTGTGGAGACACAGGTAAAAAGGGAACTGAACTCTTCTTAAATAAAAGCCTGTTGAGCATGGCGTTCACATGTGCTATTCCTTCTCCTCTAGAGCAGTTAGAGGGTATTGCTCACAGAAAAGGGTATTGCTCTTGCTTTAGGACAGTGGTCGTGATCTCTCACTGCAAACTGCTTGTAGAAGAAAGAAAAGTCACAATGTGGCCAGTATTAGAGGACTTGGGGTCTCCAGGCCCTCTGTGTAAGACAGACACACACCAATACATATTTTTCTATTTATTTATTTATTTATTTATTTTATTTTATTTTTTTTTTGAGACAGAGTCTCACTGTGTTGCCCAGGCTAGAGTGCCGTGGCGTCAGCCTAGCTCACAGCAACCTCAAACTCCTGGGCTCAAGCGATCCTCCTGCCTCAGCCTCCCAAGTAGCTGGGACTACAAGCATGCGCCACCATGCCCGGCTAATTTTTTCTATGTATTTTTAGTTGTCCGATTAATTTCTTTCTATTTTTAGTAGAGACGGGGTCTCGCTCTTGCTCAGGCTGGTTTCGAACTCCTGAGCTCAAACAATCCGCCCGCCTCGGCCTCCCAGAGTGCTAGGATTACAGGCGTGAGCCACCGCGCCCGGCCTCATATTTTTCTTTCTTTGGGTTTAAGTCACCACTGTGGCACTTCAGTATCAGGACCGAGTGTGGATAATTATGTCACCTTTTGATACAAGTTGAGCATCCCTAATCCAAAATCCAAAATGCTCCAAAATCCAAAACTTTTTGAGCAGGAGCATGATGCCTCAAGTGGAAAATTCCACACATAAGTACTTAACACAAACTTTGTTTCATGCACAAAATTATTAAAAAATATTGTATAAAATTACTTCCAAGCTATGTGTATGAGGTATATGTGAAACATAAGTGAATTTTGGGTTTAGATTTGGATCCCATCCCCAAGATATCTCATTATGTATATGTAAATGTTCCAAAATCTGAAAAAATCATCCAAAACACTTCTGGTCCCAAGCATTTTGCATAAGGGATATTCCACCTGCACTTGCTTTGTGAGCTGCATGAAGATTTAAGCTGTATCAGTCCTACCCATACACCAGAGACTCCCCACCTATGACCTGCTGTCAATGTTAAGAAAACTATGCACCATGATATGTTTATGCACATTGTGTAAACCTCTGTAAACATATTCTCTTCTTTTTATGTCTTTGCAGGAAGTTCAGAGAAAAGCATCTCTTTTTAGCCTGCAGTTGGACTTAAGTGGGTTAATTCCTGGTCTAGTGTCTACGTTCATACTTTTGTCTAACAGCGATCACTATGGACGAAAACTCCCTATGATTCTGTCTTCTGTTGGTGTTCTTGCAACCAGCATTTGGCTCTGTTTGCTTTGTTATTTTGCCTTTCCATTCCAGCTTTTGATTGCATCTACCTTCATTGGTGCATTTTGTGGCAATTTTACCACATTTTTTGGAGCTTCCCTTGCCTATATAGTTGATCAGTGTAAAGAACACAAACAAAAAACAATTCGAATAGCTGTAGTTGACTTTATACTTGGAGTTGTTACTGGACTAACAGGACTGTCATCTGGCTATTTTATTAGAGAACTAGGTTTTGTGTGGTCGTTTTTAATTATTGCTGTGGCTGCTGCTATTAACTTGATCTACATTTCATTTTTTCTTAGTGATCCAATGAAAGAGTCTTCATCTCAGAATGTAACTATATCATGTGGTGGAGGCTTTAAAAAACTATTTTACCCAACTTACATGCTTTTTAAAAATGCTTCTGGTACACGACGGTCTGTGCTCTGTTTGTTGCTTTTTACAATGATCACTTATTATTTCATGGTCATGGGCACTGTCCCAATTTTTATCCTTTATGAATTGAATTCACCGCTCTGCTGGAATGAAGTTCTTATAGGTTATGGATCAGCCTTGGGTAGTGCCACTTTTTTGAGTAGCTTCCTAGGAATATGGTTTTTTTCGTATTGTATGGAAGATATTCATATGGCCTTCATTGGGATTGTTACCACCATGGCAGGAATGGCCATAACTGCTTTTGCCAGGACAACGCTGATGATGTTTCTCGGTGAGTTACAAATGTAGCCTCAGAATTAACTGTGTATGTGATGTTCATATGAAATCAAGTGAGTCTCTTGAGAGAAAAACTTAAATATAGAGCTCTCTATTTAATCCATTCTAGTTCAATTAAAAGTAAAAAGCTAGTTGGCCAGAAACCAATAAATTCAAAGCCAAATTTGCTTTAAAAATTTAATTCACTGATAACCACAATTTTCCAAATTTTCCCACTTGCCGAAAAATTGTTTTGAGGAACGTTCTTCTTATGAATCAGTTCTTCAGTATAGTTTTCACCATGAGAACATCTCTTAGAATGCTACTAAGAAGGCTACTTCCCATAAAAATATTTAGGATGATTATATAAAGTATACTCAGAGGTTCATAAGAAAAATTTCTATTCATTGAATATATTCAAGAAACAAATTCTTTAAGACAGATTTTGCGAATTGATCTTTCAGCAAATCAGGCATTTTCGTGAATTGACTTTTGATGAATTGCTGTCTGGCAAATTGGACTGCTTCCTTGACTCCCTTCCTCACTGTTTTTGCAGGGTTTGTGTGAGATATATAAAGACTATAAAGTGGGACCTTGGGAAAGGTCTGATTTAGTCTTTTCTCCAGTGGAGGAGTTAACCCCTTGCTACCTTGCAAGGAAGCAGTGTGACCAAACAGAATTGGGCTTCGTTTCCATCTATAGCAGTAGGTGATCTTGGGCAAGTGGCTTGTTTACTCTGAGCCCTCATTTTCTCATTTGTAAGATGGGCACAGTAGTATCTAATTCAGAGAGCTATAATGAATATTAGATACTATAACACACTTACTTAGCACGAGGCCTATTATTCAGTAAATGCCAGTTTTTCTCCCTATCTCCCTAAGAGCTGCTTGGCCAAGAGCGGCCAAGTAAGTTAATAGATGTGAAAACACTTGGAAAACTTTAGTGTTCTGCAAATGTAATATATTACTGTTTTATGATATAACTAGAAACACTACTGACTATTAAAGGCCATAATTTAAGACCAGATGCAATGTGTGTTCATGAAGTTATTCAGCCGCAAAGATGAACAAGCAAGATGATAACCAGTTGACAAATAAATGAATCGATATAATAAAGGAATGCTGTCACTGAGAATGCCAAGTCTGAAAAGCACAAGAACTAATCAGCAGCCACAATTTACTAAATAAAGGGTTACTACATAATTAGGAAAATAGGCAGATCAATCTCAACTGGCAGATTATAGAGATCTGGACCTAGAATTTAAATTAACTCTTGTTGTACTGGAATAAGAATTCTAGAGTAAAGGAACCTTAAATTGACAAGTCCATAGTTTATTTTAATTCATTAAACAGAATTCTACAATTGATGGAATCTTTAGATGCAGAGTTAGGATGCTCATAGAAAAGGAAATTAAACAGAGAGAACTTGTTTCCCATTGTAACCTGACCGTTAGCTTTCAGACTTAGCCAGTGATTTCCAATCATTTCTCTCACAGCCAGGATACCATTCCTTTTCATCATTGTGCCGATGTCTGTTCTACGGTCCATGTTGTCAAAAGTGGTGCGTTCTACTGAACAAGGTGAGTTTAAAGAATATCATGAATGTACAGTTTGTACCAACTCAAATACACGTATGATCAATGTTTGAGGCTGCAGAATGTTCTACAGCCCTTTTTCTGCATGAATCTCCTTTTGAATGAAGTGGTGAGCTCTGTTAGGAAGAGGCTCACACTCAGGCAAGGGAGCCCCTGCCAAGGGCCTCATGCTCTAGAGGGCTGGCTCTGGCCTGTCTCTAGCACACAGGCCCCAGGAAGATAGGAGACCTCGGGGCCAAGAGGATATTTCCACTGGCAGCCCACGGCGCCCCTCCTCTTCTAGACTGAACCCTGTAATTCCCAGCCCAGACAGCTCTGGGCTCAGGTCCAGTGAGTGCCTGGATGATTCTCTCTCAGCGCCTTTCTCCTGAGGGTGGGCCGTGCACAGCGTGCTCACACTGGACCAAAGAGGGAGTCCAGGAGGGGGAGTCTGCACTCATGTGTAAATGGCCCCTTCTGAGCAGGGCAGACAAGGGGTAGAATGGATGGGGGTGGGGGGCAGGCTGGGACAGAGGGCCCAGGGCCCCCTCTCCCAGCGCCGTCGTGTTTCTACGTGGAACTCTGAAAAAGTCTCAGAATGCTAAGCTCCAGTCTGGCCTTCCAGATCATTACAAAGGTATACTTTTCACAGCAGGGAGACAGAACATATTTTAGTTAACAGTTTGTTAGCCAGATTTATAACTTTTAAATACTGAGAATATAATATTATATATACACCTGTAATCATATCCTTACTCGGGTCCCCACAAATGTTACGGCTGAGCCTGAATCAGAGTTCTGACAGGAAACAGGGTCCCACTCACCTAGTTCAATCAAGAGACTCTCTTGAAGGGCATTATGGAGGAGTGGGTTGACTGTCCCCCAGATTCTAAGACAAAAAAATTAGAGAGAGAGGATTGAACAGGTGGAGGCAGCCGGAGAGATGCCCCAAATAGGGAGGGAGCAGAAAGAAACACCGTAACCTTTTCTCCTCCATCCCTTTGACCATGTTGAGCAGGAAGTTGGGCCAGCAGGGAAATCCCAGTCACATAATTTGTGGGGTCAGCCTCCCAAGCCAGAGCAGAGCACAGAGCTGAAGTGGGTAGAGAAAACCAGCATGGAATGAAGACAAAGTTCTATTTCAAACTAGTTGCGAGTTAGATATTAGACATTTGGGACTGTCCTCCTGCCCGTTTGTGTCATGAATATTATTAGACTCTGGTACTTTCTTTAGTTTCACATCTTGGCCTGGTACAAATCTTCTTATTTGATTATTTATGAATAATTCATAATTATGCTATTGTATTTACGCCAGTTTATTAGTCAACACCAGGGAAGACTGCATAATTCAATAAATTACAAATAATATTTCCTGACTCTTTTTCACCCATATGATGTAGCTGTATGTTCACACAGCTGCTTCTAGATTATGCGATGACGATTACCTTGAAAATCACTTAGGAATATAAAAATTTATAGTTGAACTATGTAAAATTCTACCTGCTTCCCTGCATTATGCAATGATTTCCTAGATATGACACCAAAAGCACAACAACAAAAGAAAAAATAGATAAATTAAACTTCCTCCAACAACTTCTTTCAAAGTTTGTCCTTTGAAAAACTTTTGTGCTTCAAAGGACACCATTGAGAAAGTGAAAAGACAACCCGCAGAATGGGAGGAAATATTTGCAAACCATTTGTCTGAGAGGGAATTTGTATCAGGCATGTATAAGAACTCTTAAAACTCAACAACGAAAGGACAACTCAATTAAGAAATGAGCACAGGATTCGAATAGACTTTTCTCCAAAGAAAGATATACAAATGACAAATAAGCACATGAAAAAATGCTCAGTATCATTAGCCATCAAGGAAATACAAATCACAACCACAGTGAGAACCAACAGGATGGCCCAAGTAGAACAGACCGTGACCAGTGCTGGGAGCACGTACAGAAACTGGAGCCTTGTGCGCTGCTGGCGGGGGTGTGAAATGGCGCAGCCAGCAGATGGGCAGTTCCTCCGAAAGTCAGAGTTACTTTATGACTCAGCCACTCCACCCCTACATATATACCCAAGAGAAGTGAAAACATATGTCCACACAAAATCGTATACACAAATGATCACAGCATCATTATTCACAATAGCCAAAAAGTGGAAACAGTGCAAATGTCCACGAACTGATGAGTGGATAAACAAAATGTGGTATATCTGTCCCGGGGACAGTCATTTCTTTTCATTGACAGCATTTTATTCACCAATAAAAAGAAATGACATTCTGATAAATGCTTGTAACATGGATGAATTGTGAAATCATTATGTTAAATAAAGATGTTAGTCACAACAGCCACATATTATCGTATAACTATGATTCCGTTTATGTGAAATGTTCAGAAGGGGCAAATCCATAGAGACAGAAATCAGATTAGGGCTCGCCCGGGCTGGCGAGAGGGGAGGGACTGCTAATGGCTATAGAGTTTCTTTTTGGGGTGATGAAAATGCTCTACAGTTAGATTATGCTGATGCTTGCACAACTCTGTGAACACACTGAGAACCACTGAATTATACATTTTAAGAGGGTGAGTTTTATGGTGTGGGAATTGTATCTCGATAAGGTTGTTAGGGAAAAAAAAAATTACCTGATTTTACATAGAGCTAAAATAGAATTGTCAGGATGTATAGTTTATTTCTGTTTATATTTGGTTTAGTTTATAAAGTCTTTCAAAAGGTCATCTTATACTATTAAATACAGTAACATTAAAAAAATGTTAAGCTTACATTTTGGCATTTCTTATTCCAATTGCAGTAACTTTGTGACTTGTGACTCCATTTATTCTAGGATAGTTTCATTACTCTGTTCTTAAGTGCAAACTAAGAAATCCTTTGGATGGTGTCAAAATTTCTATAACTAAAATGTACTCCCACTGGGTGAGGTGGCTCACACCTGTAATCCCAGTGACTTAGGAGGCTGGGGCAGGAGGATCCCTTGAGGCTAAGAGTTCAAAACCAGCCTGGGCAAAATAGTGAGACCCCATCTCTAAAAAAATAAATAAATAAATTAGCCAGGAGTTGTGGTGTGCGCCTGTAGTCCTAGCTACTCTGGAGGCTGAGGCAGGAGGATGGCTTGAGCCCAGGAGCTTGAGGCTGCAGTGAGCTATGATCACACCACTGCACTCCAGCCTGGGCAACAGTGTGATAAAAAAAAAGTTAAAAAAAAAGAATGTATTCAAAAATGGCCATTTTTGTGAAAATATTATGCACTTTAAAATAATCAGAGAAGAGGGGAAATACTGCACAAGTTTTCAGATGCCTCTATATCTCTATTATCTTAAATGAGAAAGATAAGAAAATGGAATTTTGGTAATTATTTTGAAATCTCTGTGCTCTACACAGCTGTGAAACTCATAACTAAAGCCATCTCAGACTACCTATTTTACCTTGGCATCACCCATGTACTCCTTGTGATCATAAATTGGAATAGAGTAAAACAGACTTGATTTTTGAGGTCTATTGATTTAGAAAATAAACTCAATTGCACTTATTATAGAATTTCTCTCTGGCAACTATTAAACAAGTTGAACTGCTCAGAGAGCAAGCTAAAGCTACTTCCTAATGTATGGCTCTATCAGAACAGATGGTGCACTGTCAGACCTACGTCCCATCAAGAATGGATTAAAGCCCTTGCAGAACAGAACCAGTACTGTGCCGTCTGTTCAACATAGCACGATTTCTGGCTGTAGCTAAAGATCAGAAATATTAATAAAAGAAAATAATAATGTAGTTAAACAAGTTGGAGAACTTCCTTCCAATTAAACTGACTTAATATATTATCATAAATCATGGAGGCAGTAAGTCCATATGCTACTTGATGGTTGATAAGTGGGCTCCTGAATTAAGCTTTTTTTTTTTTTTTTTTTGAGACAGAGTCTTACTGTGTTGCCCGGACTAGAGTGCCGTGGTGTCAGCCTAGCTCACAGCAACCTCAGACTCCTGGGCTCAAGGGATCCTTCTGCCTCAGCCTCCCGAGTAGCTGGGACTACAGGCATGCGCCACCATGCCCGGCTAATTTTTTCTATGTATTTTTAGTTGTCTGATTAATTTCTTTCCATTTTTAGTAGAGACAGGATCTCGCTCTTGCTCAGGCTGGTTTCGAATTCCTGAGCTCAAACAATCCGCCCACCTCAGCCTCCCAGTGAGCCACCGCGCCCGGCCTGAATTAAGCTTTTATTCATTGATTTGACAGGTATTTATTAAATGTCTACCATGTACCAGGACAGCTGGGCCCTGGGGACAGAGCAGCCAGCAAGGCAGATGTGCACTTGGCATGGACAGAGCTTTCGTTTTAGTCAAAAGAAGACTCATAAATAACCACACATCATTTTGTGGAGACAGATCTATGTTTTATGAATGTATGTTCTATCATTCAATGAAGAATTCAAAGCAACGTAAGAGAATATGTAGAATAGAATGGAAAGGTTTAAATAAATAAAAACAGGGTGTGGTGGCTCACGCCTGTAATCCTAGCACTCTGGGAGGCCAAGGCAGAAGGATTGCTTGAGCTCAGGAGTTTGAGACCAGCCTGAGCAAGAGGGAGAGCCCGTCTCTATAAAAAAATATATATAAATATAAATAAATAAATAAAAATTAATACACCTCTAAAGGATCAAGACTATGGAGAAAATTAGAATCTAAACATGTGAACTACAACCTAATTATGAAAGGTAATCCTCTAGCTCGGCTTCCCTTTCCATCAGTCAAGCAAACACAACTATTTGCGTGATTTGCACTGTCTACAGGAAAACGCTTGCAGTCTTATCATGGAAAAGTCAAAAGGCAAAGGAGGGAACAAGCGCAATGGCTTGATGATCAAGTCTGCAGCCAGCAGAAACTATGTCCACAGGGACTTAGACCAAGAAAGTCACGTCAGTCTGACTGAAAATGGTCACAAATCTTATATTTAGTGATGCAAAATTTGACAAAGAAGAAGAAACGTGCATCAAAATGGCCAGCCTGTTTTCTGGAGGTTTAACTCTTCAGTTGACGTGGTCTTGGATTGCAGACACAGCTAAAAATCGGTTGACTAACGTCCCTTTCCCTCCACTGAGAGCTTGAACTGACCACACAGTCATTTCGTGCTTCTTGAGAAACGCTGAGTGGCCGCCCCGTTACCACACAAGTGTGAGCGCAGCAGAATCCCTGCTCTTCTTAATCCTCTTTTTCAATTTTTTTTATCGAGGTAAAAACACACAAATATAATTTACTATCTTTACCATTTTTAAGTGTACAGATCAGTGGTAATAAATACATTTATATTCTTTTTTCCCCCTTCCTCTCCCCCTTCCCCAGGTTCTGGTAACCACCAATCTAGCCTCTATTTGTACTAGAGGTCCACTGTTTTCGGCTCCTGCATACGAGCGAGAACACGCAATAGCTGTCTTTCTGTGCTCAGCTTGGTTCACTTAACGTAATGGCCTCTAGTTCCATCTGTTTGCTGCAAATGACAGGAGTCATTCATTTTTATGGCTGAATAATGTTCCATTGTGTATATACCACGTCTTCTTTATCCATTCATCCATCGATGGCCACTTGGGTTGATTGAATATTTTGGCTACTGTGAATAGTTCTGCAATAAACATGGGAGTGCGGATATCTCTTCAACGTACTGATTTCCTTTCGTTTGGATATATACCCAGTAGTGGCTTTGCTGGATCATATGGAAGTTCTATTTTTAGTTTTTTGAGGAACTTCCCTACTATTCTCCATACCCACTCTTCTTAACCTTGTGAGACATCTTAGGGCAGAGGCAGTTGCAAGCAGGTAAGAGAGAAAAATATGCTTTAAAGAATCACTTAGGGAAGGGGCAGAGAGGGCAAGGAAGAAAAAATGAGAATCACTTAACATCAAACTGTGGCATCAACCTTCACTAGAGCATAGGGTAGTTAACTTGAAGAGTCAAACTTGCAGGAAACTAGCTGGGGACTGGATGTTTTGGTCACTTTGGTGAGGGGGATGAAATTCAAATTGCAGGACGTAGGATAAGAATCTCATCTCTCCTTGCCTGCAGCTGGCACTCTTGCCGGAGCTGAGAAGCAGATGAAAAGGATTTATTTAGCTTCCCAAAGGCCCTTGCAGGGAAACTTGGCTTGTTAGGGGCCATCCTGCCCATTCAGTGTGTCACAGATGAGCGAGGGGACGGAGGGTGGGACACAGCAGCCTGCACTGCAGGGGCGGCTGTGGCTTTGCTGAGGCCATGGCAGGGGGGACAGACTCTGCAGTCTGCAGAGGGCTCAGCTGCTACTGCCTTCCTAGCTCTGCCCTGCGGCCACGAGAACTCAGCTGTTGGGACTTTCCAACATCTCTCACGTCAAGTCCAAGAACTCCTTGACTTAGTTTCTTCCTCTGCAAGATGGGTTGCTGACTTCTCAGGGATTTTGAGGGCATAGCTCTCACTCACAAGCAGTGCTCCCATGTTTGCTGTTTTCAATGAGTAACAATTTTCTCCATTTGTTTTTGTTTCTTGTTTTATAATTCAGACTTTTCTTTTTCCCTCTCCACACCCCTACCCCAAACAGGTACCCTGTTTGCTTGTATTGCTTTCTTAGAAACACTTGGTGGAGTCGCTGCAGTTTCTATGTTTAACGGGATTTATTCAGCCACTGTAGCTTGGTACCCTGGCTTCATTTTCCTGCTGTCTGCCGGTCTATTCCTAATTCCCGCCATCAGTCTGTGGTATGTAATTATTTCCAATCATCTTATCAAGGGGCATCTGGATTAAGTGAATTTTCTAACCCTACCAATAAAATTACATAGATCTGTTGAAATTTTACCTCAGAATGTGCTTTTCTCAAGAACTTTTAGACATGAAGACACCTGTAAATAATTTCGGAGACTTCGGAAGAGGCAGTGGCAAGGCTGATCAGAGCCAGGCGAAAGAAAGCTTGGGTTAGAGACTCTGAGAAGTTACCTGTCCCTCTTCAAATACAAACAAGTCATTAAATTAGCATCTAAGATTAGAGATGTATATATTCAAACTATGATTTCCCGGAGTATAACATCCCCTGATGGTCAGAGATTGCTGTAATAAGATTTATTTCATGGGGATTCCTGGGTAAACGACAAAAGCAGATAGAATACACTGACCATGAAGAATTCTCTTCCCAGAGAGTTGGCTTGTTTAGTGACTCCCTTTTTAAATGTAAATATTCGAATAAAACAAAGTACAAAATTCTATTTATGAATAGTACAGATAATAAAGAGAGGTCAGAGGCATAAATGTAAAAGAAATGTTTATTTCCTCCTTTGCCTTCCATTTCACAAGAAGTATGAGCCAACCAAATGAGCGATGGCTAAAACGCCCGTCCCGTGGGGCCGTAGCGTCAGGCTAAAAGCACATTAACCTCCCTACTGGGCTTTGTCCTCTTCACATGGCTGACGGCACAGCACGGTGTTGGGAATGGAGGTAAAGGAGGTGACAAGGAGCCAGGCCTTCTCTGTGTTCTCCTAAGCACTTCGGGGTGAGGCTCTGAGGGAGGGAGAAAAGAACCTACAAGCACAGGCCTGAAGCATTCTGCAGGACGGCGCACTCCCTGAAGGGCTGGCCCACGTCTCGTTCACAGGAGCTCAATACATACTGTCTCAACTGAATTCTGATACCTAGATCTGTGTCAGAGTACAGTAGTATTTGCAGTTCCTCTAATTTTGGTGAAAAGCTATTTTTACTAGGTATCCTAAAAAGAGACTGTTACCTACTGAATGAGCAAAATTATGAATACATGCTGTGCTGGTGAGCACAGGATGAGACAATAACTCATATGTCGTTGGTAGTAGCGTTATTCAGCTCTGTCACAAAGCAGTTCATGAACATGGACCCAAAGCTTTAAAAATAAGTTAATAGTCAGGCGCCGTGGCTCATGCCTATAATCCTAACACTTTGGGAGGCTAAAGTGGGAGGATTGCTTGAGGCCAGGAGTTCGAGACCAGCCTGAGCAAGAGTGAGACCCTGTCTCAACAAAAAATAGAAAAATTAGCAGGGGATAGTGGTGCATGCCTGTAGATTTTTTTTATTATTTTCGGAACACTATGCATAATGAGTCAGTTGGATTCAAAATGCCAGGATACTCCTATTCATAATTTGTATAATTTATTAAAAGCTATGTAACCAGGGAGAAGATGGAATACAGATTACTTACTTATTGTAAGTAATTGTATTGCTTTCTTAGAAACACTTGGTGGAGTCGCTGCAGTTTCTATTTTTAACGGGATTTATTCAGCCACTGTAGCTGAATAAATTGTCTTAATCCGAATTTTAAAATGTCTTGTTTGCTTTTGTAGTGTTGTCCAGTGCACCAGCTGGAACGAGGGGAGCTATGGCCTTCTTATACAGGAGGAATCCAGTGAAGATGCTTCAGACAGATGATGGAGATTTTTTAAAACAAGACCATTAACACACACATCATCTACTGTGATTCTGAAGACTACGAACTAGCTCCACGATCAGTGCTTCATCCATAATCACTGTTAACACACCCCTCTTTCTTCTGAACCGCACAGCCAGGGAAACAGTCCTGGCTCTAGCTTCTTACAGTGCCACACACCGTGAGCCCTTTGTTCATGTCGTGCCGTGTATTTCCAATTCACAGAACAACCAATCCCCCATGCTGCTCACTTTGCACTTAGAAAAGAAACTGAAGCATAAGGGTGTAAGAAGGGATTAAGAAACTTGTTAAGGTCAAAAGCAATAATCTCTCTGACATAGTCCAGTCTTTCACATGAAACCAAGGAGAACTCTTTTGCCTCAGTCTCTTCATCTGCAAAATGGGTTTCTGGCCCCTCTCTCAGGGATTGTGGAGGTATAATGAAAATTATGATGAGTCACTCACTGACAGAAAAATAATTATATGTTTCAAATATTTATAATATGATTTTACCTCTACTTGAGTAATGCTTTGTTTTACACAGCTCATTAAGTTGCTATTAATAGTCAAAGCTTTTAATAGATACAAAATCCTTAAAAGAAAGGCACTTTAAAGAATACGTATTTTTCACTTTTCTGAATATGTTTCATCAGTGACAAGCGTGATAACATTTCTAAATGTAAAACGGGTAATTGGGAAAAATAAGATTATAAATAAAGTTATTCTAAAAAATTTAAAAACTTAGTAAACAGCTAATCATGGTACAAAGCAACTAATGTTGCAGCACCAGTATTTGTTCTTTGCATCAGTAGTAGGATATCCGCATCCCACAAGCCCAGGCTGGGAGTTCTACCTCCCAGTCTTTCTTACCCAGCTCTTGTTCCCGCTCCCCACTGCGCTGAGAAGGGCGTTCCTAAAACACAGGTCTTGCGTTGTTCAAGTCTGACTCCCTCAGCGGTTAATGCCCACAGGAAAACAGTCCAATAAGCAAGCTAGACATGATTTGACCCCTTCCCATCTCATTTCTTACTGCCTTAGCTCATCCTGGGATCCACCCTGGTCCCTGAAAGCACCGCATTGTTTCATACCTCTGCGTCTTTTTACACACGGTTCGTCTGCCCTTCCTCCCTCAGTACATTCAAGTTTCAGCCAAAACATCGCTCCCTCTTGGTAGCCAGACTTCTTGACACACCCCCTGGCCCCGAGGCCTTGCGGGGCTTCCACAGCTCTTTGCGTGTACTTCGATCCTAGCATTTTCCACTGTCTTGTGATTATTAGATTGTGCTGCTTGACAATCATTGCCTTGAGTGCAGGGGCAATCTTTGATTACTTCTTACATCCTCAATAAATGTTTTCTGAATTAAATGACTACAACATTTTATTTTTACTTGTAAAAATCATTTAAAGTTATATGTTTAATGCCTTATGAGAGTAACTGCTGATATCATGCCATAGTCATTAAGCCAGTCCATATACTTTTTTTTTCGAGACAGAGTCTCGATCTGTGGCCCCCAGCTAGAGTGCAGTGGCATCAGCCTACCTCACTGCAACCTCAAACTCCTGACCTCAGGCGATCCTCCCACCTCGGCCTCCCAGAGTGCCAGGATTACAGGCGTGAACCATCACACTGGCCACCCATATGCATTTACAGTATTTTCATAGGTCCTTCAATATCTCCCATTTTCTAAGTTACCATGTCTTGAAGTGCAACTAGATGGTTAATTTCATTGAAATCTCTCGAAAGCAGATAGTCTTCTGTTTGATAGTATTGTTTAGGGCTTTTTCCTGCAAATAGCACTCTTAATTCAATATGCCAAATTATTTAAGATCATTCCTTTTAGGTTTAGGTAACGTCTTCGGGCTGGAGGCCCATGTAATAACTGAGTAATTCTCTGATTAACTGATTTTTGTTTTCTTTTCTATCCAATGCTCTTCCCAAATCAAAAGACAAAGCACCTTACAGTCCACAAAGTGTTTTCTCTATTAACTTGTTTTACTCTTTTAATAACCCTGCAAAGTAGATCTTCATGTTCCTCATTTTATAGATGAGGAGGGCAGTCTGAGAGATTTGGCTTGCCCATGGTCGTTCAGCCACTATCAAGCAACAGCAGCACACAAATGCACCTGGCACTGAGGAAGTCCGCAGCCAGGGTTTGCACATGACAGAGTTTAAACCCAAATGCAAGAACTGCATCACCCAGAGTATGAAGTGTCCACCGAAACCACATTAGCACAACCTGCACTCAATTAAACTGCCTATAATTATTATCTTTCGTGAGGTTAGACAAGAAGGTCTATAAAGTCCTTTCCAGCTCAACACTCCGTGGTTTTACGCATTTCATCTGAACTGAACAGGCACAGATGATATTGTTTAATACAGCTGAAGGATTAACAGATGGTTTCTGAGTTGAGCAAAAACTCTACTGGAGATGTAGGAAGTATATCAGGGGATTAGATTGAAGAGGCCCAGGGCAAAAATATAGCATGAAAGAATCAAGCCATCTCCAAAGTGTCTATCCTAAGAGTCAATTAGTAAATGTGATGCTGAAGAGACTGGAGAGATAGGCAAGCTGACGGGATGGGGGAACATACTCCAGACAAAACCAAAACAAAACAAAATGCTGTCATCTAAACTCCCACAATGTAACTTATGGAAGGACTAGTCTTTATGGAATCCAGATAAAGGCAAACTGAAGAGAACATGTTCCTTTTTATCCAACAGTTTACAAAGGGGGCTAGATAAACCATATCTACTAGAAATGAGTATTTTCATCATTAGAGAGGTATATTAGTATTTCTATTCAATGAGATCATTCATAGCCTGTACTGCACAGCCTCAAAACCCTCGAAATCCCTTTTATCCACTCCTGTACTCACAAGATAATCCTCTGATTATTCATTCAGTACCCAAAATTCTTGACAATAAGAATAGGGTGCCATTTTAAAGAAATGCCTGCATATCAGAACCACCCATGGAATTTAAAAACAAAAATCCCTGGCCTCACATCCTGGAGATTCTGATTCGCTAGGTCTGCAGTGGGGTCTTGGAATCTGTTTTATTAATAAAAATCTCCCAAGTAACTGGTGCATAGCCTGAGCAAGAGCAAGACCCCACCTATACTAAAAATAGAAAAAATTAGCCAAGCATGGTGGCACACACCTGTAGTCCCAGCTACTCGGGAGGCTGAGGCAGGAGGATTGCTTGAGCCCAGGAGTATAAGGTTGCTGTGAGCTAGGCTGACGCCACAGCACTCTAGCCTGGGCGACAGTGTGAGACTTTGTCTCAAAAAAAAAAAAAAAATACAGAGTGTTTCTGTCATTCTGTATGACAGAAGTGACAGGCTCATGAGGAAGTAAGACACTATGTTAATAATGGGTGAATCTACATGAAAGTTGTATGGGTGTTCTTTGTATTGTTCTTTCAGATTTTTGCTAAGTTTGAAATTTTTAAAATAAAAAGTTGGTGAAAAAAATCATTTGGTTCATGTCTTGCAAGATTTCTATAGAATACAGAAAACAAATTAAAAAGGTGGTGGAAGTCTTGAGTTAAAATCAATTCATCTCTCCAAAACTAAGTGTAGCCGAAGTTAAAGCAGAATTCTACCTGATCCTCCCTCCCCTGACCCAAAGCCATATCCTCCATGTGACCTCTATCTTGTCACAGTGGTAACAAGGTCAAGACACTGAAATAAGCAAGAAGACAAAGTACAGCTGACAAAGCACATTCACTGGCTCCAGAAATAAATTCAAGATCTGGAAGCAAACTCTAAACCTTCAAAACTTGATTTTTCATCTTTAAAAAAAAAAAAAGTTTTAAAATCCCTTATATTTTTTTAATCTGGGGTGGAAACCCTACAGAAACTCTATTTGAAAAACTAATAGCATGTTCTCATTCTTTAATATTTAAGGATCTACAATAAAACAAATTAAGTATAGGTTCTTAAGCATTTATTATACATGAAGGAACTTGGATTTCATTTGAAATCATGAGGTACATAAGTCCAATGAAGTACCATGGCATTTTTGTTTTATTGAAATAGCAAGTCAAAATTTGGTGGATGCTTAATTTCATGTGTATGAAAAAACACATTTATCCAGTTGTAGATTCCAGTGAAAGATTATATATTGCATAATTGTTCCATTTTTTCAAAAGTAATCTACTTGTTCAGAACATTTTTCGCATTCTTGAACGTGTGCATTCAAAGGATGTAAGCCGGGGCACAGTGGTCCATGTGTGTAGTCCCGGCTACACAAGAGGATCACTTGAGCCCAGGAGTTTGAAGCTGTAGTGCCTATGATCGCTCTTGTGAATAGCGACTGCACTCTAGCCTGGGCAACAGAGCAAGACCCCCTCTCTAAAAATAAATAAAACAAAACAAAACAGAGGAATAATACTGGGCTACATTTACCTAGCCTCCTGAAAAAGGGACAATGCCCATAGCACAGGGCAAAATCAATGAAAAGTGATAAACCTATTATTTATATTTTGTAGAGGAGTGAAAAAATGTGTTTAGTCGAAGTCATCCCATGAGCGCAAAGTGTTCAATTATATGCCAAACCTCCAATACTTCCACCCAGATGGTAAAACCCAACTCCTTTGTTCTCACATATATTAAAAAAAAGGCTTAATACAGAATTAGGTTATACCCCCACAGATATGCTTCTATCATTTTACTGTTAAAAAATTCTTATCAAGCACTGTGATATTATGATTTGAAGCTTGGAATTTTTAGTCCCACTCACCCACCTCCATCCTCCAGGAAGGGGAAAGGGAGATTGAGTTACTAACTACATGAGGAATCCATAAAAACCCCTGATCTCTTCTTGTTCCGGGCAAATTCAAAAAACAAAACCAAACCACACCCTGAACTATGGGGTTCAGAACTCCTGGGCTGGTGAACATACGGAGATGCCTGGAGGGTGGAGCACCTGACAGGGCTCGGAAGCTCTGTGCTCCCTCCCGTGTATCCTGCCCCATGCGTCTCTTCGATCCGCTATTCATCTGTATCTTATGTGCTTTATAACAAATGAATAAACGTGAATGAAGTTTCCCTGAGTTCCATGAGCTATCCTAGCAAATTACAGGCCCCAAGGAGGAATCATGGGAACCCCCTTTATGTCCAGTGGGTCAGAAGCACAAGTCACAACCTGGGACTTACAATTGGTTCCTGAAGTAGAGGCAGTTTGTAGGACTGAGTCCTTAACCTGTGCTTAACTCTAATCCCAGGCAGTGTCAGAATTGAATTAATTTATAGGACACCTATTGGCGTCCACTGGCTTGGTGTGGAGGGAAAACCCCCACACATTCGGTGTCAGAAGTGAAGTATGGAGTGAGTGTGAGCATAGAAGACTGTTAGTTTTACCATTAGGTCAGGCACCAACCTGTGAAGTATCTTTTTTTTTTACTTCACAAGAGAAACAGAGGCAAGTCTTATCTTTCAAATACTAAATTCTCCAACAAAACCACAGCATCTGAAAGAAAAAATGCCTAACTGAAGAAAGAGTCTGGTATCTCTAGGGAGATAACTCAAAGGGACCTGCAACTCACTTTTAAATCAAAGCTTCTTAACCCTGGAGAGCTTTTCAAAAATACACTTCCTGGGATCACCTCACACTAGTCCTATTAGAATTTCTGAGATTAAGACTCTGACACTAAAATTTCTTCAAAAGATTCCCAGTTGATTCCTATATAAATCCAGGAATGAGGACGACTGGTATAAATACAAAGAAGGTAAAGGAAGAAAAGGAGAGAAGCAAAAAGACCATCAGGAAGTACGTGCTATTCATGATTATCAATTTCTATATTTAAAGCACCAGATTTTCCATTTAAACTATACTAATTTCACAGTACCTTCTATTGGTCAGGAAGGGTACCTATTATTCCTCAAATTAAGGTACAGAAGAAATCTCCAACTTCCTTAATTAGTTACAATGTATCTAGAAATAAGTGAACCTTCATTATTTCTGCATTTTCTCATTATTTAAGTGTAAAGTGGGTTGGCAAATATTGTCTTGGTATAGACAATTTTCAACTTAATAGGAGCAAAAGAGAGATCTTCTTTTAAAAAAAGTGTCATTTGATTAATCTTAAGGTCTGTCAACCTCAGCATCATTGACTTTTTTTTTGAGACAAAGTCTTGCTCTGTCACCCCAGCTAGAGTGCAGTGGTGTCATCATAGTTCACTGCAACCTCAAACTCCTGACCTCCTCAAGCGATCCTCCCACCTCAGCCTCCCAGAGTGCTAGGATTACAGGCATGAGCCACCAGGCCCACCGCTACTGACAATTTTGAACCAAATTATTCTTGGTTGCAGGGAGCAAGCTGTAGATGCAGAAAACTTTAGAATACTCATCAGTAACTTTTAAGACATGAAACGACCTTTAGTGTCTTCAACTAGCTACACGATCATAAATGGATGTCCCCTGCATTGTAGAATGTTTAGCTGTATCCCTGTCTTCTTCCCACTAGATGCCAGTTGCAACTCACTCGCAAAGTTGTCACTCCAAAAAATGTCTCTAGACATTGCCAAATGTTTCAAATCAGTAACTTATTTAATAAAAGATGCTACTAAAATATTGATAATCAAAATATTTTTTAATTGTGAAAGATGACCCATTCACTAATATTCTAAAAACTTAAATTTTTCTATACCAGGTTCATAAAGAATACCTTATAAGAAAGAACAACCATGGTGAAAATTTATTTTTAAATAAAGTACTATGGAATTAGCTCATGGATGCATAGTGTATATATAAATGTTCTAATAATTTTTTTAAAAATTTAAGCATCTTGTGATATATAAATTAAAAACAAGGAAATATTAGTTTTACTTTTCTTTAACACTGTTGCTTGGTAATATATTAAATACGTATTAAGTCTATGAAGTACAACAGCTTAACCTACATTTGGTGATTGATTTAATTTTACGCTTTAAAGACTAAAATCAAAACCTCTGAACTTACACTTTGCAACATGAAAGAATCAGAGAATAGCTATAATTCTAAAATAGCATCAATATACTGAATATTCTTATGAGTATTAATGGACTATACTGAAATAAGATAAATATATTACACTCAATTTGAAGTGTTGCCACTGAAATCAATTACAAATGTTTATTCTAAAAGATGCTACTATAAAGTTTACAGACTCAACTACTGATAATGGTTATTCAAAATTAAATTTATGGAATACTTAGAAAATAGGATAAATTGGAATCTGTGGACCGTATTATAATATTCATGAGCAACAATTTTTTAAATACATAGAAGGCTATTGTTTTCATATAAATTAGGAACTTCAAAATCATCTCCCTTTAGTACTTTCAATTGTCACATGGCCATAAACCAAAGACCCAAATAAGTTCAAACGATCACTGATACAACTTTTGCAAAAATTCTCCTGTCAGTACTTTTAATGTTGTATACATCAAATTACAGTAAAAAGACAACTATAAACGATGCAGCCCCTCTATTTTCACAAACAGCACAATGTATTACAGTAAACCGAGTTTATATTCCACCATCAAGTGTGGTTCTCCCATTATTTCACTTTGTGACGGATCTGAAAACAAACAAAAACAAACATTTTAAAAGTCTCCAAAAAAGATAAACTCAATGGTTCACTTACATGAAAATCCAGAACAGTCAAAACTAATCTAAAGTGACAGAAAACAGACCAGTGACTGCCTGGGGCCAGCGTGGAGGGACGGATTGCGAAAGGACCAAGGGAATTTTTGGGGGGGTGATAAAAACATTCTATGTATTGATTGAGCGGACCCTGCTTATGCATTCAGAGCCTAGCCTGGTGCCTGACAGATAATATCTGACTGAATAAATGCTTAGTAAGTCCCTCTCCCTTTCTTTACACAGAATTACAGAAGATTTTTAAATGAATGCATTTTCATAACTAAAAGTTATGACTACATATACCTATCACATTACTAGTTTTAAATGAGGTCTAAGTTCAACGTAAAAGCGTAAGAATCCCAGCTTTTCCTGCATTTAAAAAGTTCTCTCAAGGAAGATTCTCAAAAAGGAGGCTCACTAGACTTCTGTTATGTCCACAGCATTTCCTTACCGGACATCAGCGGCCAAGTAAAACTAATAAAACTCAATCCTGTTGAGTTTTTCTATTTCTCCTACACTGCTGGGGACATAATGAGCAGAGGCAGTACCGAACAGGATGATATTTGTTTATCTTCCTCAGGACCAGAAAAAACAGAGGATGCTGTGTGTATTATTTTTACTTAAAAGTCATCTCATACATGATACAACTATTCAGGGAATTTTGTTAAAAATGACAAGGTTCTTCTTTCCTACTCATCACCTGCAGAACTATAAAAATCATTGTCTGGAGGGCCACTTTTTGAAGAAAGATTTGTTCCAGTCATTTAAACACTAGTCCACACACACACATACACACACGTGCCAAACCCCCACAAACAAACAAACAAACAAACAAAAACAACGCTAGTCACATCCCACAAGCATGAATACTGAAACAACTCTCACTGTTTAAGCCACGCCAGGAATACTGCATTAGACTGTCACATCAGACTTGATGCTAGGACGTGAAATGAATGACTATGAATGATGCTATGCTGAAATGAATGACTACCATTACTTCACTGAAAGACTATACTCTCAGAACTTCATAAATAATTTTCACTTTTAAGAACAGTTAAAGAACAGTTATTACCATTAAACTTTATCTTACTACAGGGAATAAACACAAGTGAATCCAATTGGCTGTAACCTCCATGAGGGCAAGAATTTTCTCTGTCTTTCTTTGCTGCCGTCGCCTTGTCTATCACAGGGGCTCCATACGAAGGTACTGAATGACAACTTACCATTAAGAATATCTTCAAATCCAATAGTCTCATCGTTACCCCTCAAAATATCCAGTGAAAGGTTTGAGCTTGGAAGAAATGGAAGACGCTGAACCTTTGGGAAAAGTATGAAAAGGGCAAGATTAGAAAAAACCCAGGGGGGGAAATATAATATATAATCTAATTTCATGTTCTATATCCTTTATTTGAAAAAAAGTCACAAAATTAGGTGAAATATAAATTTAACTAGTGGGGAAAAAAACAGTTCATATTTTAGACACCAAGGTTTTTAAAACTTCCTCAAAACTTTATTCAAAGTATGTCAAGACAATGAATTTATATTTTATTAACACTTAATAATCCCATCAGGTCTGCATACACTTTGAGGCTTTGCTTCTGTCCAGGAAAACTACAGCACATAGCCACACAATGAAACATAAAATCCCAAAGCCTAACACCATACCTTGTTCTTGATGTATGTGGGATGATCAAATTCCTGAAGAAATTCCAACTCAGTGACAGCATTATTCTACTTAATATATAGATTACTTCATTTTCCATGTTGTTTTGTACTGCTCATTGCACAAATGTAAGGTATAACCCTTTCAAACAGCAGTAACCAGAAATGTAGATCAAAGTCACTTGTGTTGCCTTTAAAAACACAACACCATTACCAACTAATGTGATCTTTTTTTGAAGATCACAATCTGCCATATAATACATATACAGCAGACTGACTCGTAAGTGTAGCAGAGAAAGTGTAAGCTATAGAGGCAGAATGATGTAAATTCAAATTCTGACTCTATCACTTACCAATCATATGGCTTTGTGCAAGGTACCTGATTCATCTCAGCCTCAGTTTCCTCATCTGTGAAATAGGATAATACCACCTTCCTCCAAAAACTATAGCAAGATGTGAGGTAAAGTATGTACCCAGTATAGTCACCGGCACGTAGTTGGTACTCTATAAACTTTAATGTAGCCAAACCAAACTTCCAGTTTTTATGTTCTTTGTTAGTTGTCCAGCAGTTATAATTGAAGTCAATGCAGATAATTTTAGATATTGCCAAAAGTCTACTGAAAGAGTAATAGGTGGTCAGTGACTAAATGATATTAGCATTTTGAAAATAACCATACCTTTAGAATCTAAGGGGGCAGTTATGCTATTTTTTTCCTCCCCAAAATGTATTTAGACTAAAGATACTATTTGCAGTTACTAACGGCCTACAGAGTTCTTTCAATCTTTATAGCATGGAAAAATTTCTCTAGATTGCCAAATCTTAAAAAAAAAAAAAGAAAAAAGGAAGTGGAAGAGGAACAGAAATAGGAGCCTGTAAATTAAAAAAGGCAGGAAAGGGTCTGATAGTTAGATCAGAGGTACAGGAAGGCATCAAAAGCCAGGATGAGCAGGCAGCAATTCTTCACAAGAATAGCTAAAGTGTAGCAAAAAAAAAAAAAGGTCAGAATTGTGGGCAAAGATTTTTGGATTAAACAGTATTAAAAACTTAAGTCCAAAATTTGAGCATATGTAGTTGAAATCTGAGTAATACACAGGAAAATAAAAGAGGAAGCTAACAGTTTTTGGTCAAACATGTCATTTCATTTAATCTTCAGAATAACCCCACGCTGTTCTTAATGCTCTCTCCATTTCACATTAAAAACAAAGAAAAAATCTGAGGTTCAGAAAAGTCTCCAACTTATTTATGTTTTTAAGACGAATAGATGATGGAGCCAAGATTCAGATCCAGATTATTCTGATTTAAAGCCATGCTGCTTTACAGCTTTATCTCTGGAGAGAAGTACTCAAAGTAGCTTCCAGAATGACTCAGCCAAATACAATTGATGGCATTAATAGAATTTATTGAATAAGACACAACTTTAGCCAATTCATGAACAGAGCCACGTTAACGAGTTGGGTTTTGAGGGCAAAGTGAGGTGAGTAGCATGATCAAACTCGTGTTTTGCAAAGATTATTCTAGCTTGAGTGTGAACAAGGGCCGAAGCGGCAGGAGGGATGATGAAGCACGGCAGGGGTGAGAACCAATGTAGCAGCAATGATGAGAAGATCAAGTAATAGACTGGGTGACTTGGGGGAGGGGGCAAGGGGCTGGGGTGAAGTGCTGGGTGAGATAACCAAGGCTAATGCTCCAATTTCTGCCTTAGGCAGAAACCTATGCACACATAAGGAGTATGTGAGGAATAACGAGTTATTCCGTACTTGTACACGTGAAACTCTAATTGGAAAAGGATAGGTTTACAGCTCATGAGAATTACAACTTGGAAGTGATCAGCATATACGTGATAACTAAAGCCACAGGAATAGGCAGGAAATAGGGTGAGGAATGGACCAAATGGGGCCTAGTGTTTTAGGGAACAGATAAAAGGAACCTACAGAGACACCTAAAAACAAGAGTTCAGAGAGGAGGAGGACATAGGTAAAGTGTGGTGTTCTAAAAACCAAGGGAAAAAGGAAGGAGCTATTAATATCAAATACTACAGAAAGATAAAGTAAAATGAGGGCAAAAAAAAAAAAGTCCCCATTGTTTTCTGGCTGTGATGGGAGACAGACTCTAGTGGTTAAATGAATAGGAGGTAAAGTAGTACATAAAGCAAATGCAGACAACTTTTTCAA
Source organism: Propithecus coquereli (assembly GCF_000956105.1). Classification (NCBI taxonomy): domain Eukaryota; kingdom Metazoa; phylum Chordata; class Mammalia; order Primates; family Indriidae; genus Propithecus; species Propithecus coquereli. The sequence continues at coordinate 485,919 of NW_012142190.1, read as the reverse complement.
GAAGTTCAACTTGCAAAAAGCACATTCAATGAGAGAGAAGTTACTATAAAGGATTTGAGATTGATACAATTTTTGTTTAGTTTTAAACGACAAAAGTAGGTTCAAATATGTGTAAACGCTGCTGCTGAGACAGACGAGAGACAGCTGTTGAAGATATCAGATACAGAAATGATCACCAACAAAGGGAATTTCCTGAAGTCTTATGACGGGACAGAATCCAGAGCAGAGGCAGGGAGGTAATTCTGATACACTGGGAAGGACAGTTTCCAAGTACTTATTCCTCAGCAACAGGCATATCAGCTACATACAAACTGCATACCTGATAACTCCCCTTGGATATTCCTAGAGTGATCTTAAATTCAATGTAACCCCAAAAACAGAAAAACATGAAAGTAGATGTAGATAAGTTTTCAGGCACTGAGCCTGTGATTAGGAGGAGTTTTCCATTTAATGACTTCTTTTTTCCTCTATGAAATAGGAATCAAGGTCATATTCTACAAAGGGGGAAAGTGGCATAAGTTGTAAGGGAGCAGAGAAGATAAGGTCTGAATAGCTGTTATGAAAACAGAAGAGTCCTCATGACTGGTATCAATACACATGGCACAGATACATAACTGAGATCCATACACTCACCTGCTGCACTGCCTTGAATTCCATCTGTAATTTTAGTGGAGCAAATAGACCCTGGATGTTTCTCAGCGTGGAAAAATTCATTTTATCTTGGTTGAGCTGGAACTACAAAAGACAATGTAATTTTAAATGTTACACTCAATATTCTGCCTTCCAAACAGCAGTGATACATACATAACACAATACTTACATGAAGAATTTTAATATTCATAACAAAAACTAAGGATTTTTATTAATTTCTTCTGATAAATTTTAGGGTATATGTCTATATTTTATTCAGCATGCAGGTATATTTCTTTTTCTTTTTTTTTTTTTTAACTGACCCCGGGTCTCACTATGTTGCCCACACTGGTCTTGAACTTCTGGCCTGAAGCAATCCTCCCACCTCAGCCTCTCAAATTTTGGATTTACAAAACTAACAAATTAAGGAATACTTTCCATATTTCAGAAATATATTTGCAAGGCATAATCATTTTTCATGCTTTTGATTAAAAGTACTGCAAAACTGGGGTGCAAAGAAAAAGTACAATTTGAGATTCAGAAAATGTCACATACAGTGACTTAGAATTTCTAAGTATGAAAGTATACATTTCAAAGGATTTAGTAAAAGAAATAATTATACCATTATACCATCCTGTTAATTAAACTACAATGTTTAAACTTCACTTTTTTATGGTAATTGACTCAGGGAAAAAAAAAATTCCAAATTCTGAAAAGTCTATTCAATTTGTATTGGGTCCAAATCGGCAATTTTTTTCTGGAATCACACTTTCAATAAGAATTGACAGTACATTTAAGAAACTTTGATCATAATTTAATGTATTTCAGGTAAAATTAATCAACTCAACTCATGGATTCTAAAACAGTTTCCCAAAATGGCTCTTAAAGATAGTGAATATGATATACAGACTGCTACAAAGATTTGTCTGAGCTAATTATAATGAGGTGAAGTGACTTGTTATTATTTTTTATTATACTATACTCTCTAGATAAGATTTTTTTTCTGTCACCAAAAAGATCATTTTGATCAAAAATCTATGGAGAAATTAGTGCCTACTATGAAGGTATCTAATATGATTTCAATTATTTTAGCTTGACACAGCAAAATTTTGACATGGTCATTAGGAAAAATCTGCAATAGTTTATTATGAGTATATGATCTGAATTTCTCAGTAAAGGGTTTCCTTTAAATACTGAGATATCCTCATGATAAGTAAATATGATTTTTAAAGAAATGGGGTCGTGCTATGTGGCTAGAATGTAGCAGCTATTCATAGGTACAGCTTCAAACTCCTGGGCTCAAGTAAGCCTCCTGCTTCAGCCTCCCAAGTAGCTAGGACTACAGGTGCATGTCACTGCACCCAGCAATAAATATAATTTCATGCAGAAAAAATTCAATTTATATAAATTTTGATGAATACATCCAACTCATGTGTATCACACTGTAATGTGATATTAAAACTACAATTATCAATCAATATACAAATTAGCAACCATGTGCAAAATTAGGCTCTGTGGTGACATACAACAAAACAGAAGAAAGTCTATCCTGGAGGAGGTTGTATTCTAGCTGGGAGTACAGATCAGGGCTCCTCAACTCTTGGCACTACTGATGTCTTGGGCCAGATCAGTCTTTCTTGTGGGGTGCTGTCCCATCCTATGCATTGTAGGATATTTAGCAGCATCCCTGGCTTTGACTCAGTAGATGCCAGTATTAACAACATTCCGACCCCCACCACATCATTTGTGACAACCAAAAATATCTTTAGACATTGCCAACTATCCCCTCAGGGTCGGGGGGAGGGGGGCAAATTCCTCCCCTAGTTGAGAACCACTGATACAGATGATGACAGTCATCTTCCATCACTCTCACCACTACAGCTCCTAATCATGGAGAGCTACCAGAGGCCAGCAATATGCCAAGAGATGAACCATTTCTAACTCCATTTTACAGATGAGGAGACTAAGATGTAAAGACAATTAAGCAATTTGCTCAACTTGACATAATAAGTGTGGCGCCCAAGTAGTTCAACTACACAACCCATGCTAAAGGACTTATAATAGATAGTAAGTTCTACAGAATTTTAAGAAAGAAAAAGACTGTCATTAGCTGGTTAAGTGATGAAGGAAGAATAGAGGCAGTAGGTATAAGCTGAGTCTCAAAAGATCTACATTTTTAGAGTCTTCACCATTCTGGCCAGTCTCACTCAGATTTGTCAAAATTTCTCTTAACATGTATTGCTCAGAACTGAACCAATATTCCAAATCTACTGGCCAGCCATCTTATTAATAAAGTTCAAGATTACATTAACCATTCTTTTTCATAGCTAAATATTGAGTATACAGTCAATTAAATTGTCAAATTTTACATATCAAGTCAGGTTTAACCTACCTAAATGTGTACAATTCATTTTTTGAACTCAAATGCATGATTTACACTCCAACTCTATGTTTTTCTGAAAGTTTTCGCCTAGCCTTTTGGTCTATTCTGTCATTGTGATATAGTTCAATTATTTACCAAAATGAACTATCTTTACCAGCTTTGTCTTCTAAAAACCTAATTTATGTGATTTCTATGGTTATTTTCATATCTTTGAAAAATATTTAATCTCCTAAGTGTTCACCTTACTACCTAAAATGTAAGTAGAGGCCCAAGATCCCTACCAACACATCCCCTCTAAATTGATCATTCCTTAACCATTATTGCTTTCTGGGTACAGTTATCAACCACACACGATTCACCCTACACTACTTTCACTTGGCCCATAATCTACCATCTAATCCTCAAGCTTATCCCTTGTCAGATAATTTGGTCCCTTCACTGATCCATTTGGTAATTTAATAAAAGAACGAACTAAGATTAATTTGCTATGAGCTCACAGAGTTGCTGGTGATCATCACTTACTTTACTAAATGCTCACAGCCCTCTACTCAATAGTCCACTTAAGAATAGTGCCAGAGGCCAATGTTACCACAGTCTTACTTTTTAGTTAAATCCCTTTTAGAAAAGTGGACTATTTATCCATCTTCAGTCTACAGGCAATTTTCATTTCTCCCATTATTTCTCAAAGATGATCAACTATGCTTTTATAATCATACTCATATGCTTTGCAGTCTACTCTGGGCTGTCAATTTCTGAGCCTGAAACCTGAATGCAATTAAAACAACTAGAAGCTCTTTATTTTCTCATCTTACTTGTCACAATTACATTATTTATCTTCTCTTATAGAAAGATCTATCCCCTTGTTAAAGAGAAAGGACGCAAAAAAATTTTAAAAATGAAATCAGTTTTCTGTTACCAAATAACATTGTACCACCTTCCCCAAGTAGTGAGTAGCCTTTATCTTCTTGCTGCTAATGCTTACTTAAGAAGCCTTTAAGTTGTTTCTAGAAGATTGGTACATGCCATCCCTTCTTTGAAGTGACCTTTCCCCACCTAGTTACTTGACGGATATTGGCCTAAAACTGCCCAAATGTCCCCTCCTCTATAAAGTCTTCCAAAAGCCCTAAGCACTTAGCGGCTTGACCCATCCTTGGTCCTCTCCAGCACTTTATGAAGCCTCCTCTTACACACTACTTGTCTTTCCCATTAACTTTTAAGGTCCTTAAGGGTGGGGGTTATATCATACTTATCAGTGTACCTACTGTGCCTAGTGGATATGTCCCTCAGTAACTTGGAGATGCAGGGCTTAAAAAAGATGTCAAGGGTAGGGGATACAGACTTGGAGATCAACAACAAAAATGGCAGGGAAAAATATACAAGAAAACAGGACTATCAAATGAGAAAATTACAAGAAGAATGGAGAAGTGGATCAACCTTTAGACATGTGCATAAAAGACAGAAAAGGATGTGCAGACAGGGAGCTTTAGTGAAGCAATATAATGATAATTTGAAAGCCTACAAGGAAATCGACACAATAACATACTTACATTTTTTTCTGATAATTCAAGAGGATGACTAGGCAAAAGTTCATTTTTCACACAGGAAAAACTGGAAAAAAAATTAAAAGGGCAATTAAGTATCACTCAATACCCACAGCTCAAAATCCTATCTACTAAGGGTGTGACTACAATAGAATGGCATGAGGGAGTTTTTCTGAAGAGATGAAAAACAGTTCTGTATCCTGACCATGGTGTTACAGGAATTGACACATGTGTTAAAATTCATAGAACTATTCACCAAAAAGAAAAAGAGTCAAATGCATTGTATGATAATTGTTCAAGAATGCATCTATTATGGTGGTGGTCAAGACTCCAATCACCAGAGAGAACCTTCCAAAACCTGGTGCTAAATGATGCCCTAAACCTAGAAGAAATTTAATAAATGTATGTGCATTACTATTACTCTGATGAGATGCTTTAACACTATATAAAATACTTAAGCCTTTTCCCTCCAGGTCTACCACATACTCAGTATTTAATATATCTTTAATAAACATGTTAGAGCATTTACTAAACACCTCTGTGCAAAAGTACTGTTAGGTGATGCAGAGCTAGAATCAGGCCACTGGTCTTTATCACTCTAGAAATACACAGATGACTACCTTATTGTCCAAATCTGGATTTGAAAGCTGAAAGAAGCCTTAGAAATCCTGCCACGATCATTTATTGAATATTGTCTTTGTACAGAACATTATCCAAGAAGTGGGGCTTGAAAATTGTCCTGCCCGTGGCAATCTTACAGTTCAATCAGGAAAAAAAAGAAAAAGGAACATTTTACGTGAAAAAAAATCATCAGGACTTAGTTACTGCCCAGCCAGTGAATCTGATTATACTACACATCAAATTATATCTCCAATTCCACAGGCTATATACCGCGTCTTTTACTATAAAATTGTAAGTCTATAATGAGAGATTATGTCTGTACCCAGACACCAGCATTCAAATGTCACTCTATTATAATAACACTTTAAAATTAGATATAAAATTTAAAAATTCAGAATACAGAATGCTTATGGGGGAAAGGCATTATTCTTATTTGATTAAGCAGAAAAGTGACCAGACAAGAAAAAGGACTAGTAGCAGAAACTGAGACTTAAACATACAAAAACATAAAGGAAAACACAGAAAAGAAAGTTAGGAAAGTGCTAAAGCTAGAAAAGAAAAACACCAGCAGTCAACACTCACTGAGTGCTTCTAACGTTAGGTACCATTTTAAGTATTTGTTAGGTATTAACTCATTATTCCTCAAAATGAGATATATACTATTATTGGCCCTCTTTGATAGATATGGACCCTATCTATGGAGACATAGAGCAATTAAGTAACTTGCCCAAAGGGACACATAGCCTTTACTAAATAACAGTCAGGATCCAAATCTAGGCAGTCTGAGTCGAGGGTCCATCCTCTTAACTGCTGTGTTCTAGAGCCCCCCAAAAAGTAAATTACTCCAATAACTAAAAAAATAAGGAAGCAAATGGCTCTCCAAGTTACCAGTAGCAACAATAATAATAATGATAATAATTCCTATTAAATCATGCTAATGGGTACCATTGCCTAGAAGGATGCCCTACTCTGGGAACCTACTACTCTGAGAAGATGTTTCTTCTAAGCCTCTTCCCCTCCCACTTCCCAACCCATCTAAGGTATATCACTTCCATCTACCAAGTTAAATACACATTTATAGTCTTATGAAGAATATTATGAAAAATAATTCACAGAAAACATTTTATGACAAATTCAAAGTCACAATTCCTCCCATATACCCTTTCCGAAGAAGATCATGACTTTCAAAAGGTCCACTTGCTGAAAGTTCAGTAACTGGAATACTGTCCTTTAGCTGAGATCCAAGTCCTCTGGCATTCTACAACACAAATAAATACCAAAAAAATGTAAACATACGCACCCCAACACCTATGTCAAAAATACTGTTTAAGTAGGAGAAAGAAAAGATAAGGTCTCTCTCTCAAAGAACTCACAAAGTAGACAATTACAACAAGGCTTAAGCACTATGATAGAGGGACATACGTGGTACAATGAGTAATAGCAAATTTGTGAGTGGAAAAGATTTCTGAGCTGATCTCCAGGGGTTTTTTGGGTTTTTTTTTTTTGAGACAGAGTCTCACTGTCACCCAGGCTGGAGTGCAGTAGTGTGAGTATAGCTCCTGAAGCCATGAGCTCCTGGGCTCAAGTGATCATCCCACCTCAGCCTCCCAAGTAGCTGGGACTACAGGTGCGTCCCACTACAGGTGGCTAACTTTTAACATTTTTTTGTAGATACAGGGTCTCACTATGTTGCCCAGGCTAGACTTAAACTCCTGGCTTCAAGCGATCCTCCTACCTCAGGGTCCCAAAGTGCTGGGATTACATATGTGCACACCATACCCAGCCCTGAGCTGATCTCTTAATGCTGCCAAACTGAAAGGCATTCCAGGAAACAAGAAATAGCATATTATGTAGCATCTTCAGCAAAGAAAAAGAAAAAAAAAAAGAAATTACATGGATAAAGGTGCGAAAATATAAATGAACAAGTTATGAGTAGTTGGAGATGACTGGCTAAATACTTGTATCAGTAGACAGAAGTAAAGGCTGGCAAAATGGAAAAATAAAGTATTACATGCAAAGAAATCTGGGTTTTATTCTGAAACTGATGGAGAGCCTGTGAAGGGATATGGCATGATCAGATTTGCTTTCACTGGAAAGATCTCTCCCTTAGGTTGGAATGTTTGGCACGGAATGAACAAGTGGAAGACAGAATCCTGGGGAATATCATTACCTAAAGACAAGGAAGAACAAAGAAATGGGATTAAGAACAGGACAGCTAGAAAAAAAAGTTAGGAAAAAAGATAATTCATAAAGTGTTTAGTTTCTTTCTTTCCTTTTTTTTTTTTTTAACATTAGAGACAAGGTCTTACTATGTTGCCCAGGCTGGATTTGAACCCCTGGGCTCCAGCGATCCTCCTGCCTCAGCCTTCTGAGTAGCTGGGATTATAGGCATATACCACTGCCCCCAGTGAAAAGTGTTTGGTTTCCATAAGAGGAGGGCATTATCAACAAAAACTAAATGTATCTAATCAAAATAGTGTAAAACAAAACAAAAATCAAAAAGAAGAGACAGTGAATTTAGTATAGAAGTATTGTCACCCTACACATTTATTCTATGAAACATGCAATCACCGAGTATTTATTAGGCACCTATTATGTGTCAGGTACTCTGCTAGGTGCTGAAGATGCATGTCTACCTCCCATGGCTTCATCTAATGAACATATATCAAACAAGCAAATAAAATAGTAAGTGTTACGACAGATAAAGCACAACATGCTGACTTTAAATCACTTGCTCCTTAAGTTCAATATCCCTGTAAGTGTGTAAAAACGTAAAATAGCTACAGGTAGTTTGGTATCTAATCTTAATACTACTCTAAGAGAAACTATTCTGAGAAACCAGAATAGTTTGATTTATTGATTTCTTAATATATTTGTACATTTTATTTCATCAGGTACTTTCTCCTGTCTGGGGTTTCTTCATTCTACCACTCTAGCCCAGGCTCTCCCACAGCAATAACTTCAATAGCACTCTACTGGGTCTTGCTGTCTTAGACTCAACCATTGTCCAATTCTGCATATCAAGGCTTTCCTAAAATGTACAACCTTTCCCACCAAAACTGCTATAAAATCTTTCATTGGTTCATCAATGTCTGAAAAATAAAGGCCAAAGTCCTTAGCCTGGAAGTGAAGAACCTGCCAGCAAAGCACACCATCTCTTTGGCCCTGTTTACTCATTTGCACCAGGTAGCTGAACTCCTTCCAGGACTACAGACGTTCCTTAACTTATGATAGGGTTACTTCCCAATAGAACTATCACAAGTTGAAAATACCAAAAGTTGAAAGTGTATTTAACATACCTAACCTACTGAACGTCAGAGCTTAGCCTGGCTTAGCTCAACGTGCTCAGAACACTTACATTAGCCTACAGTTGGGCAAAATCATCTAATACCAAGACTATTTTATTAAAAAAAAAAAAGTTGAATATCTCACGTAACTTATTGAATACTGCACTGAAAATGAAAAATAGAATGGCTTTATGGATACTAGAAGTAGTGTCTACTGAATGCAGTCCCTACTGAATGTATACCACTTTCACAATATTATCAGGTCTAGAAAAACCGTTAAGTTGAACCATCATAAGTTGGGGACCGTCCACAGAGCTGTATGATTGTAGCTTTCCAAATGTATCTTTTGCTTCTTTCCTACATGGACATTCTCCTCCAGTGACACTGCTTTACTGTAAAGTGAAAGAAAAAGTTTCTTCTATGCGCAAAGAAAAGGGGAATTCTGACCTTTGGGTTTTATTGTTACAGTCATTTTTCCAATTTCCTTTTGTAAAATATCAAGGCCAGTACTTCAATGTTTCTAATAAAGTAGCAGTGAAAAACAAATTTATGAAAACGTAGTTACCAGTTACACTTGAGAGTGTTTATGAAACTTCTTTATAACGATTAGCAATGTTTACCAACAGAAACTTTCTAAATTTGGATAGATGGCCTACCAGCATTAACTGATATCAGAGTCAGTGGCAATGGTAACTCAGGAGCCTTCCCAAATATCACAACTTTTAAGTTAAAGAGAAGGGGAGGGGTGTAGGAGGAAAGGGGGAGATGCACTAACAATATTGACAATCTGGGAATAATAACTGCATTGATTTTTTTTTTTTGACCTATGACACCTGGCATACTACAAGCTCTCAACACCGTTTGCAAATAAAGCTTAGCTATATAAATGCGACCTATAGTTGTGGGTTGGTTATTATGCACTTGCAAGCGAGAGGAGGTGTGCAGTGAGGAGTTTGAGGCTGTGGGCTCCCAGAGGTTACCCCTTTCGGGGCAAGGGTCGGCGGCGCCACCCCACAGAACGTTGCACTTTCGGGTTTCCCTTTCCAGCTCCGCGCCAACTAAGGGGAAGGGGCCCAAGCTGCTAAGGGGACTGGGGAAGAAAGGGCGAAAACCGAAAGAGGAGAAACGGGAGGAAGCTGAACCGCTGCTTGTGGGACCAGTGTCGGAGCCGGGCCCCGGCTACAATCACGACCCGCCCCTACCCAATGACTCGACAGATCATGGCGCTCGAGGCCGGCTTCATGCCCACGCCGCCGCCGCCGCCACCACCCAGGGGCGGACTGGGAGGCCGCGGCCTGTTCCTCCCGAGCCACGGTCTCCAGCCTGCCTGGAATTCGGGCCGCCCGGGGACTCACTCACCATCTTCAGCCGCTCTGCGAACAGCCTCTCAGCCTCGTTACCGTCAGCCGACCCCGCTGCCTACTTCCGTTTCCGGGGGCCGCCCTCCACATCCGCCGGAAGTGCGTCCGTCCGGGCGAGGAAGGAAGGAGGGCGAAGGGAGGCGGGAGGGAGTTACGGGGGAATGAGGCTCCCACGCTTGCAATCCCGAGGGACCGAGGGCCTAGGGCGTAGTAGGGGTGTGGGCTGGGAGGAGGGAGAGAAGCGCCGGAGGGGAGGAAAGGCGTGGACTCTGCTTTTTTAAATAAACATCTACCGTTTTTACGGCATTTTAAGATGTGCATTGTGCTGTTGTAGATGCATCGCCTCATTTAACGCAAAACTTCTCTGTGGTACGTATTACATTTTACAGAAGAGTACATGAGGCCTAGATAGTTGGAGTGATTTGCCTAAGATCGTTTAGCTAATAAGGCAAAAGTGGGACTCAAGGCTTTGTCCCTTTATTTTTTTGTATTTTAAAATATCGAGCACCGAAGGCCTGCTGTATGTAGAACCCTGTGCTGAGGCTAAGGAAAGAAAGAGGATCAGGCTGGGGCGGTTCCTGGGCTAGAGGAGCGGGGATACTCCCAGGGGCTGGGGGGGATAGTGAACACTAAGTAAATGTGATCATGACTGACATATACTGGGCTCTTAGAACTGCATATCAACACAATTATAAGTGCTTCGCGTGCATCATCTCTAATCTTTTGAATAACTTTGTGAAGTAAGTACTACTATTACCCCAATTTTACAGGTGAGGAAACCAAGACAAAGAGGTTAAATAAATATGCCCAGAGACCTAGCCTGAATCCATAATCCATGGTCATGACACTACCCTGTATTGTCTTCTAAATATAATGTGATAAAATAGTCTGCTCTGCTACCATATGATGGAAACAACTTAAGGAATCCTTGGACTGTTAGCCAAAGGATAAAAGCAAACTAATTTGGGGTAGTAGGGTATATAAAAGAACATTACTAGCAGATCTGCTTGTACAAAAAGCAAACTGGAAGCCTGACCAACAGACTTTTTTCTACAAAAAAAGAAAGAAAAAAATTAGCTGGGCACCGCAGCTACTTGGGAGGTTGAGGCAGGAAGATCGCTTGAGCCCAGGAGTTTGAGGTTGCTGTGAGCTAGGCTGACGCCACTGCACTCTAGCCTGGGCCACAGAGTGAGACTCTGTCTCAAAAAAAGAAAAAAGAAAAAAAGAGAGACTGGGTTTCACTCTGTCTCCAGGCATTGGTGTGATCATAGCTCACCGCAGCCTCAAACTCCTGGGCTCAAGCAATCCTCTCATCTCAGCCTCTAAACTACAAACATGCACCACCATGCCCAATAATTTTTTTTTTTTCTGGTAGAGGCAGAGTCTCGCTCCAGCCTCAAGGGATTGCAGGTGTGAGCCACCGTGCCTGGCCACAGTTAGACCCCTCTTAACAGCTGTTTTGTCTCTACAGCACAGTGCCTTGCATACTTTAGACAGGCACTCAAAACGGTTTTAAAATCTAGTATGTAGTAAATGTCTCTTTAGAACTTGGGAGAAGCTAGAAGAGACATGAAAGAGGTATGGAGAAGAAAGGTAGGAAAATGTCTCAGAGCTAAGGAAGATACAATGTCAAGATAAAGGAATGACCAGTGATGGCAAGTATTATGATTATGGGAAAATCAATGGGGTTTGACAAACGGCATATCATTTGTATGATCTTCTGGTGAGCAATTTAAAATAGTGGGAGCGGAAACCAGATTGCTAGGAGTGAAGAGTTAGTAATAAGAAAATGGAGGCAGCTGAATTTTGTAGATCAATCTTTTCAGAAAGTTGTCAGTCTCAAAAAAGAGAATCAGTATTTTGGTTTGAATGAAAGTTGGGTTTTGTTTTTGTTTTATGTGTATGGCTTGTTAGACAGATGTTAGAGTGAGTCATGAAGGGGCAAGAGTGAAGCCACAGCAAGAAGGAATGATTGAAGTAATGACCTCCCAGATGCCCAGAGCAGGTGTGAGGGGGATGGAGTCGTAGGCATGGAGTTGCTAGAAACAGGAGAAAAGGTTTTATAGAAAACATGGTGAAGAAAAAGTCCTGAACTTTTCAGGAGGAGGAGTGTTGTAACTGGAATTCTGATCACCACTCTTAATAGTGATGGGGTGAGAGAGACTGGTGGTGGCATTATGAGAGCAGAAAAATTGAAAAGTCACCATGGAGAATGTCCTTGAAGATCAGTAAGATGAATTAAAGAGCGGCTCAGAACCATAAGGAACATAAGGGAAGGTGAGGAGCATCAATTTGTAATGGGCTAGATCAACACAGTTTCACTGTGTTCTGTAGAATTCTCGGCAACATAGGGGTAGATGAGAAAGGATCACAGAGCAGACAACACAAGGAGTGAGCAGGGTGAGGGTTCTAGGGGACTCTATGGTATGAGGGGGTCAGAAAGGCAAAGAAAATGATGAGGAAGGATTATGACATCCTCCCAGAGCATCCGCTGCCTAGTCTTCTAACACCCCTTTGTATTGAAAGCTCTTCACTTGCTATTTCTCTGGATTGCAAGCTCCTTGAGGGTGGGGACTATAATTCGTCTACCCTTACATGCCCACTTCCCAGTACAACATTTGTTGAATGCATGTCGTTGAACATAGTCAGGAACTCCCTTCCAGGGTGCAGGTTGGTCATGAAACACGGGTGAGATGATGGCGAGTGAATACAGCCAGGCAGGAGCTGAGGCTGGTTAGAAGACACGGAAAAGCATGCTGAGTTGAAAAATGGCTGTGGCCTGGGTCGAATCCTCATCCCTGCAAAGCTGAGAAAGTGGTGCAAAGCAGGGGGCTACACTTGGAAGAAGGGGTTGAATGGCCATGTAAACTATCAAGCAGCTCTTGGGGAGCAAGAGGCTGTGTGGACACTCTCCTTGCCCTGCGAGTCAGGGAAAGTGGGAGGCAGAGTAGATGCCACTGGACAAACTTTTGAGGAAGGTGGAATCTATGAAAAAGCTAGGTTTGGCTTCACTGAGGGCTAAGATGTGGAAAGAGAACCTGTGGCAAAGTAAAAAATACCCAGAAGTCTATTTGCATGTTTCAAGGGGCACAGTGAAAGGGTTAGAGCAGAGGAAGGTAGAAGTAAGTAGTGGACTCAGGAGCTGGGTGGATAATGGGAAAGCAGACTTCATAGGGTGGAGGAGTCAAGGTTCCTTTATGCCCCTCATGAAACCTATGCACACTTTACTGTAATCTTTAACGCTTGGTCACACTGACCGACCTAGTTCCACCTTTATCTTTTCCCTTCCATAAACTCCTGAAGTCAGCGGCTATGCCTTAACCTCATTGCATGGAAATAATAGAAAGCACTTGATAAGTGTTTATTGAAAGAAGAGTGTGGGAATGAAAGGATGAATGAACAGTTGGGCCTCATGGGTGAGACTGACTAGTCTGGTTGGGAAACTGGTGATCTAGGAAAATGTATTTAGAGTTGTTTCCAGAAGCAGTCCCCTTGGCCTAGAGCCTGACCTACCCCCAACAAAGCTCAGCACAGTAAGCCAAGGCCCTGACTGCTTGCCTGGTTCCAATTATATGTATATATCCTTTCTTCCAGGGCTAGACTCAACAAAAACTGGCAACCCACCACACAGTCTACAATCCGACATCCACTAACATCAGGAATCACAGATGTGTGTGTGAGTGGATGAGAAGTATTAATGCACGGATGTGCCTTCCCTCTTCTTGCTAGCTACCAGTTCTGTCAAGGCCCGCTTGATCTTTTTCCCTCCCAGTCTCTGAGGACAGTTCTTCTCAGCTGATTGGATTCTTTTAGGCTTCAAAAGCAGAATCAGGGGATTTGAAGAGGACCTGGCAGCAGGGACTGGTGGTATTGGTGTTCCTTCAGAGTTTCAGATAGGAGAAGCACGAGAACTCCTTTGTTGGAGATGGATGGGAGGGAAAAACAATTAGTGTAAAAAGTTTGGAAAATTTTCTCCAAGGTACGTGATAATTAGAATGTTGTATGGTGCTATAAGTTTCAGAAATTTTACTCTCCTTCAAGGTTGGGGGAGAGAGTTCACGTGAGGGGATGGTATAAATCTTAACAATAAGAAATTTACTAGGTTTCAGAGGACCTGAAAAGGATCTGTAAACTGTAAATAATACATCCAAATCTTCTGGCCAGGTACAGTGGCTCACACCTGTAATCCTAGCACTTTGGGAGTCTGAAGCAGGAAGATTGCTTGAGGCCAGGAATTTGAGACCAGTCTGAGCAACATAGTGAGATCTCATCTCCACAAAATTAAAAAAATTGTACAGGCATGGTGGGGCACACCTATAGTCCCAGCTACTCCAGAGGCTGAGGCAGGAGGATCATTTGAGCCCAGGAGTTTGAGGCTGCAGTGAACTATGATCTCAGCACTGTACTACAGCCTGGACGACAGAGACTCTGTCTTAAAAAAAAAAAAAAATCTTTAAATGATCTAAATTCTTGCAGTGTTGGGAAAGGTTTAATGTGCTTAATTTAAGATAAATCATATTTACACATCTTTTTTTGCAAGACCCGTCCTATGTGTTAAGAGATGGAGAAATACATTATATCAAGTTTATTTGACAGACCCTTTTCTTTAACCCCTGGAGATGAGTGTTTCATATTTCTTCTGAAATACTTTGCTGGCTATGATTTCAGATGGAGCTGCTTTTAAAAGAGTGTCCTCTGATTATGAAAAGCTGGGTTCTGAGAATAAGTACTACAATGGATGATTTTGAATCCAGATGTTTTGTTTTACTATTTTACATCTGCATTGCATCAGACACTGCAGGGGTTAGCATGCCATTTTCCATGCTTTCATAGCTCTATTTCAGGTCTGTCTGTGCTTAAAAGTGGTTTATATTCTCACCATAAAAAGTCTTTATTCATTTGCCTGCACAGTATACATTTTATAGATTATATGCTATGAATTTTAAACTCTAGACATGTTTCTTTCACTATAGCCTTCTCTCTTCATTTGCCAGCCCACATGTAGGAGTATAGAGCAATTTTAAAATTAGCCAAAGAAAAATTTTATTCAGAAGACATAACTGCCAAAAGCATTGTGTGCAGTATCTTACAAAGCCTAATATAACATACATGTATACATGGTGTTTTCAATTCCCTTCTGCTTTGGAATAGTGTCAGTGTTCCCCTCCACCAGCATGAATAATTTAGAGTTGATGC
>NW_012142190.1:465805-467439 GCF_000956105.1 Propithecus coquereli | reverse complement strand
ATCAATAGAGTATACTTACACAAACCTAAATGTATAGCCACCTATACACCTAGTCCGTATGGCATAGAGTATTGCTCCTAGGCTACAAATCTGTACATGTTACTGTACTGAATATGTAGGCAATTGTAACACAATGGTAAGCATTCGTATATCTAAGCAGATCTAAATATACATAAGGTACAGTTAAAATGAGATGTTATAATCTTATGCGACCACCATTGTGCATGCAGTCCATCATTTACCACCATCATTATTTGGCATGTGACTATGTATGTTTTTCCATTCTCACTTCTATTTGATTATAGCCATAAGCATTATGACTGATGCAGTAAGGATGGTGTATATATTATTCAGCTTTGGTCATGTTATGCTGCAATGACAAGCAACCTGAAAATCTCAGTGGCTCACGACAGCAAATAATTTCCTGCTGATACTGCATACCCATCCCAAGCTGGCTGCAGCCCTGCTCCACATCATCTTCACTCTGGGGCCCAGGCTGATGGAGCCATTGCTATCAGGCTCATTGCAGTCTTGTAGTAGAGAGAAAAGGAATCAAGGTGCAGCATCTGCTGGTTCCTAAAGCTTCTACCAAGAAGTGTCACACATCAGTTCCCCACACACTTTATCAGCCAAAGCAAGACAAATGCCCTTATCTGATATTGAAGCATCATGGATGCATAATTCCCCCACAGGGAAGGGCCCTTCAAGTCATAATGCCAAACCTGGCATCCAATAAATACCAATGGGATGGGGATAAATAAACTTCCAACTTGAAGGGCAGCAAATATTTTTATCATTAATACAGTCTATCACAGTGCTTTGTTTTTAAGTTGGCAAGATTGAGAAATCCTAGAAAATGATAACCTGTGTGATAGATATTTACCACTGTTCAACAATATTTGGTTCCTCTCTACTTCCACGTATGCAAGACAACACTTTCTTGTCCCTTAAAATTAGACATAGCCATGTGACTAATCCTGGCCAATGAAAATGTGAGTGGAAGTGAGGTGTTCATTCCTGCATAGCAGCAGTGAGTAGTTGGAGCATGATTCTCCAGGACACCGTCCCTGCCATAGTGATTATAGAAGTATGTGTTGATGTGGAAGTACCAAAAGTTCAAAGTAGCTAGAATGGCATCATGCAGAAGATTGGATGTTACCCAGACAAAGAATCTTTGTGGTCAGGATAGGGTAAGTTATACTGTGGTAATAATACATATTTTGAATCTTTTAACATAAAACATATATGTGTATACATTTTCATTTGCCCATAATTTTATGTAGGACAAGGTACTTTTCTTTAAGTATTAGTCTACTGATTTGAAGTACCATGATATGTTTCTTACATAAACCACATCCATAATTCATCATACACAGTTTCTACTTTGGATTTCTCTAACATGGATCAACAGCTTAAAAATACTTGTAGAAAAATATAAATACAATATCTTATGAATTCTCCCTCTTCCTTTGAAAGTGGTATGCCCAAACCAATGGTATTTTTTTGGTAACCTGCCTTTATTAAACTTTTCCAAAACAGACAACTTAGTTTTCATAAAAACAAAAATTCATTCTTTTCACTTTACTATTTATTGGATTCACTAATATTTACTTAAATTACTTATAATTAAGTAA
>NW_012142190.1:463179-465755 GCF_000956105.1 Propithecus coquereli | reverse complement strand
CAGGCGTGAGCTACCACACCCAGCCTGTTTTAATATTTTTGAAAATTAAAAAATTTCTTCCTTGAGGAAAGAAAGTTAGACTATATTCAAAACACACTAGAAGGTTACCTCAAAAGCAGTTTACGTTAATCTTATTCAGAATCAGAAAGCTCATGGAGAATCAGGAAGCTGAAAAAGATGGCCTATGATAAGTTGGTCTATTGGACCTTTTTATTTTTCCTTCCAGAAGCAGTGCGTGCTCGTTGTAGAAAATTAGACAGCACCAAAAGGCAAAAAGAAGAGAATAGAGAGAACTTTAATTCATCACCCAGAGATAACCACTGCGAATGTGTCGGTGGGTATCCTCTCAGAGAGTCTTCCAAGTACCAGAATATATCTATGTAACTTTTTTAAAAAAATAGACCGATTCTGTGTTCTAAGTGAGCTGGGAAGTCTTCTCTTGGCTTTTTTTTAAATTACCATGTTATTATTTAGTAAAATATGTCACTCTGGAGCCTTAAAAAAATCCTTCCTTTACTTCTTCAGGAGTGGGGAATTACACGTAGGCATTTACTCAACATTTTTCATTCTGTCAGCATAATTGGATGCCAAATGGCTGTTCTGAATAATTTTTGAAGGTATTTTTTTTGATACTTTGCCAGGGAAATCATAACTCTTAAAATTCTCCATAACCCTAATCGTACAGTTGGATTTGCAGATAGACATTATGTTCCATGTTGTGTTGTTTTCTCATTGTTTCAGGACCTGGGATGGATGCCAAGGGCTATTCAGCCTCACTCCATTTATTAAATTGGAGTGTACAACTAAGTTTACGCAATAGAGTTTAGGGGGGAAAAAAGACCTTGTTTGTTTATTCTTCTAGTTAGGTATCTTTACATCGGTGAGAACGAAAGGTATTATTAATATTTCTAAAATGCTTCAGTGAACTCGCCGGATTGCGAAAGAGGATATTGTAGCTAACAGAATGAATTACCTGGCACCTGAGCCACAAACAGAGCTCCGCGCCTACGCCAAGGCATCCTCCACACTACTGCCAAAGGTGTTTTGCCTTCTGAAATTCGAATCTATTACTTTCCTCCTTAAAGACCCTCAAAAGCTCCTCCTTGCCTGCCCTGCAGGATTAATTTCTGACTCTTTAGGATGGGAAACAGGCTTTCTGTGATCTGCCAGCCTCACTCTTAAACCCTTTACTGCAGTCACATTAAAATACTTGGAATTCTCTGAGAATGTCATTGATTTTATGCCCCTGTACTTTTATTCCTGCTCCCCCCGCATTCTGGAATGCTCTATCACACCAACTCAGGTCAAGCATCACTTCCGCTAGGAAACTTTTCCTGCCTACCCCACTTCCAGGGAGAATAGACCCTTTGTGCTCCATTGCATATGCATACATAGCAGTAATTGTATCCCAGCAGCTGTAACACACTGTTGTACTTCTTGTTTTTATACGTGCTACTCCTTGTTAGGCTATAAACTCCATTCGCCATCTTTTTGGAGCTGATTGTATCCTTCTGTGGTTCTCATCTTTCGTTAGGAACATGGCAATAGCCTTTCAGCTAGCCTGCCCACCTCCACTCTTACTCACCTGCTCCCCAGTTTATTCTCCACAGCATCCCCAGAGTAAGCAGGCTTGGCTTGTCTGTTTCAAAGGGCTGGTGGTAGGGGCCCGGGGAAGTTAGCTCCAGGGCACAACTGGCACTGGTTCTAATTTATTTACTACAGTGGCTATCATGTGACCCCACCCAACCCCAGCCACCCGGGGCCAAACCTAGCCAGTGCTCAGATTCCCAAGAAAGATGGCGCGTGGGGAAGGAGCAGGAGTCAGTGGAGAAAGTAGAAGCTAGGTGAAGGATCAGATGTGGGCAGCCATACAAGTCACAGATCCAAAAAGGTCTGGCCAGCCAGAGTTCAACCAGGGCTGCCAAACTTGCGCGGGCAGAGTGCTCAGGCGGAGCTATTGGGAGCTTCCATGTGGTAAATAACGCAGAAAAAATGTTCGGGACCAAAAGTAGCTGCAAAATTCTGTGTTTGGAGCTGAGAGGATCATACTTTGTGATACAGACAGCAGCGTAAGTCAGAGGCTTGTCAGGCTACATTCCATGAAAATCCGAACTTTCAAAATGGTGTAGTTTGTGTTTGATTAATTGCAATACCGAGTAATCTCCGTGACCACTATATTTATTAAAGGATTGCTTTGAAACCCCTTTTCCTCAAAAGGTAAAAATGATCCCAAATGTTTAAATTCACATTTCTGTCAACAAAAATTTCACTCTTATCGATCTGAAGGGTGAGAAGTAATAACTCACGGTTACTTTAGTTTGCATCTTTCTGATTGCTATTAAGATTAAGCATTGTTTTCATATTTCTTCACTGTTTAGATTTGCTTCTCTGGAAATGCCTATTCACACATCCTTTGCTCACTTTTCTGTGGTATTTTTCTTCTTTTTCCTATAAATATGTGGGCACTTATTATGTGCTATAGATGTCAACCTTTGTCTTATGAATTGCAGATATTTCTTGCAGTCTGTTATATTTTTCTTTTCTTTATGGTACCTTTGACATGCACATTTTAAAAT
>NW_012142190.1:453282-453829 GCF_000956105.1 Propithecus coquereli | reverse complement strand
TCTCTCCTGTGAGATAAATGTAGGTCAGTGGTAGGTTTTTTGATAAATGTTTTAAAATTAAATATAATCAAAGTCATCAATATTTTTCTTGAGAAACAAAGTTTACCTTTCATAGTTATGTTCCTAATGTAACTGTAACTGTATGCACGCATATGCATAAATACACACATACATATTGGGTGAGGTAGGAATTGAGTTATTTTTATTTTTCCCCATATGAATTATTCCAGCTCTGTCTATACTGAGAAATCCATCATTATGGCCACTCAGCCACAAAGTCAGCTTTGTCAAATACCTGTTTCAGGGCTCTCTTTTCTGTTCCATTGGTTAATTTGTCTATCTCTGTGCAAATTTTGTACTGTCTTAATTATTACGTAGCTTTATAATATCTCTTGATATCTGAGATAAGACAGATTTTTATCTAGGACAATATTATACTGTCTTCTTTAGAAGTATCTTGACTATCTCTGGCACTTTACTATTTCATATAAATTTAAAAGTCACTTAACAAGGTTATTTGGATTTTTATTGAATTTATAATATTTGG
>NW_012142190.1:451918-452377 GCF_000956105.1 Propithecus coquereli | reverse complement strand
TAATTTCCCTTTTGCTTTCTTTTTTGACTGAGGAATTATTTAGAATTGTACTTTTAAATTTCTAAAATTTTGTTATATTTTTGTTATTAGTTTCATTATGGTCAGAGAATGTGATCTAGATGACAGTGATTCTTTGACATTGTTAAGACTTGCTCTGTGGGTTAATATGTTGTCAATTTTTATAACAGCTCCTGGGAACAGAAGGTGTATCTCCAGTTATTTGGTATAGGACTCCATATATGTTCATTAGACCTGTTTTGTTTATTGGAATGTTCATATCATCCAAATTCTTTCTGATATTTTTGTCTTGTCAGTTTCTGACAAAGATGTGATAAAAATCTACCACAATAACGGTGTATTTGTCAATTTCATTTTCTTGTTCTGCCATTTTTTGCTTGATATTTTTTGAAACTTTGATTTTAGAAGTATGCAAGTTTAGAATTGCTTATATCTTCCTAA
>NW_012142190.1:449345-450554 GCF_000956105.1 Propithecus coquereli | reverse complement strand
CCCATGTTTATTTAAGACATTATTATTGTTGTTTAACATAGTCAGTGATTGCTTGGATTTACCCATGTGTTTATCATTTTCTTTTAACTATCTTTTTTTTTTTTTGTGGATCTCAGACCTTCTTCCTAGAATCAGTTTTCTTCATTTTGAAGTATTAATGTATCCTTTAGAAGTTCCTCTAATGAGTGATAGTAAACTCTCATTTTGTGTTTGTAGGAAAATGGTTTATTTTGCCTTGCTTCTTGAAACATAGTTTTTCTGGGAGAAATCTAGATTTTCAGCTATTTTCTGTCTGTATTTTGAAGATATTATTCCACTGCTTTCTGGCTTCCATTGTTGCTGTTGATAAATATGCCAAAGGTCTATCGTTCCCTTGTAGGTAATCTGTACTTTTCTCTCTGACTGCTTTAAGAGTTTCTCTTTGTCTGCATATCACTACAGTGTGTGTTGTGTGAATGCCTGTTATTTATCCTGCCTTGAATTTTTTAGGCATACTAAAACTTCCATGATACAATAGGAGAGCCACTCTAACAAAAATTCCCATTTTTCCCTTGCCTGTCCATCCCTATTCACAACCACCACTACCTTTAATTGCAGTTATAAGGTCTGGAGCTTTGAGAACTGTCTCGAAATCATGAGGTAACAAATACAAGAATTGCGAGATCAGAGAGAAGGAGCCCAAGTCCTTTTTAACCCCATTGAGTGCTGGCTTGCCTACCTCTAGACTTCAGGCTATAGGAGAAAAATAAATGCCTTCTTTGCTTAATTTATACTCTTTAGTCAGGTATTCTGTTATATCCAAAAACAATCTTAACTAAAGCACTATATTTTATTTCCCCTGTGAAGTGTGCTAGAACGTTGTAACAGAGTCAATAATGCACAATAATGTTTGTCAAGTGACTGCTGATTGTTTTGTATCATGTACATGGAGAAATCTGTGTTTTGTCTTTGAGCATATGTCTAAATTATTGGCTACTAAGAAAAGATTCATCACTGATTAAAGACAACTTTATAAGATTTCTCCTTCAATTGAAAATTTATTTGGAAAACTATATTTTTTGGAATTTCTTTTTAAACTTAGTGTTGTGACTCATATTGTCATTTAAACAAAAGTCTTGGGTCTTAAAAGTGAAAGAGTATCATTCTTTTGTTATTCTGGTGCTGGCACTCCCACACAATGCCATTCATCTCAGGAAGATTTGTTTCTAG
>NW_012142190.1:448144-449295 GCF_000956105.1 Propithecus coquereli | reverse complement strand
AAATTTGCATCTGTTTTTTGCTGACATGGCAACACTGTTGACTTTTGCCTGTTGATTTTATATGTTGCGCTCTTGCTAAATTTTCTCATTTCTTATAATTTGTGGTAGACTCTGAGTTTTCCAGGCAATTATTTAATTTATAAATAATGACAATTTGGTTTTTTCGTTTCCAATTCTTACACTTCCTTCTTTGTGTTTTGCTGTTGTTGAAACTCTGCAATGGCTGGAATTCCAGCACAAAGTTATCAGGAATGGGACTAGTTTATCTCCTTGTCTTATTCCTTGTTTTTAAAGGGAATGCTTTTAACTTTTTTTATTGTGGAGCATTATGTTTGCTGGAGATTTTTTTGCAGATACACTTTATTAGGTAGGCTTAGGATGTTCTTTTCTATTCCTTTTTGGCTAAAAGATTTTTTTTGTTTGTTTTTGTTATAAATGGCTTGTGAAAATTTCTTGAATGCTTTTTTTACCTCTCTTGAAATGACTATTTTTTTCTCTTTTAGTCTCTTAATGTGGTGAGTTACATTAATAAATTCTTGAATGGTACAATAACCTTCCATTCCTGGAATAAATACAATTGATCATTATCTGGATACAGTTGCTAATCTTTTGTTCAGGATTTTTCCATCCATAAGCCAGAGTGAAATTAGACTGTAATTTTTCTCTTATCTGTTTTCATATGAAGTTATACTAGCCTCATAAAAATGAGTCAGGAGATGTTTCTCCTTTTGTGCTCTCTGAAAGAGTTTAAAATTGGAATTACCTGCTCCTTGAATCTTGTTTAACTTACCTATAAAATTCTCAGGACTTGGTGTTTTCTTCGTGGGAAAAATTTTAACTATTGATCATATTTCACTAATGATTATAGGCTGGATGACAAACTATTAATATTTAACAACCAATTAGATTGGTTTGTACCAGTCAATTAGAACAGACCCCGGTCCTCAGCAAACAGTATGGCTATAGAGTTGCATACAGGCTAAATAACAGCTCTGATGTTTTCAATTTCAGATTTTATGTTTCTTCTTAAGCCAGTTTTGTAAATTATACATTTTCAGGAAATTGTCCATTTTCCTTAAATTTTAAAATTTATTGGCTAGGTATGGTGACTCATGCCTATAATCCCAGTACTTTGGGAGGCCGAGGCAGGA
>NW_012142190.1:437502-445189 GCF_000956105.1 Propithecus coquereli | reverse complement strand
AAAAGATAAATGCAGCCTAGGCAACATAGCAAGACCCCCTTCTCTATGAAAAATTTAAAAACTAGCCAGGCATGGTGGTGTACACCTGTAGTCCCAGTTACTTGGGAGGCTGAGACAGGAGGATCACTGGAGCCCAGGAATTCGAGGTTACAGTCAGCTGTGATGGTGCCACTGCCACTTCAGCCTGGATGACAGAGTAAGACTTTGTCCCCCCCAAAATTAAAAATAAATAAATGGGAAAAAATTAAAAATTAAAGAAAAGGTCAGCAGTTCTGTTAAAGGGTCTGGGGTGTTTGATTCCAACTACTCATTTGCATTTTGTCTTCATAAATCTACACACTACATTCAAGTGACCTGCATTTGATGTTTGAAAAATAACATCCCAACTAATCACTCCAAACAGAACCTAACACTTGAATAGTAGTTTGGGTTCACACAATACGTTCATGTGTATTAACTCATTACTGTTTATGGTATTTATCAATAGTCCCCATTTCTAACTATTTTATTCATTGGTTCACCAAATTTTTATTAATTAAAGTGTCTACTATGTTAGCTTCTGGGGGCACAGTGCTTGCCAGACCTGGTCCCTGTCCTCGTGGAGTGTCAGCCTTGGTGGTGGGGGAACACATTAACCAAATGATCAAACAAAAATAAAACTGCAGCTCCAGCAAGTGCCACAAAAGAGAAATAAAAGGCTCTCATAGAGGAGTCGGCGAGGTCAGAAAAGACTTCTCTGGTCCGATGAGTAGAAATTAACTGAGTAAAGAAGGGAGGAAGTGAGAACAGACATGGGCAAAGGTCCTGCCATAAGACAGACGATGGTGGCTCTGAGGGACTGGAAGAAAGCCAGCGTGGTCGGGCAGAACAGCGAGGCTGCTCAAGCTAAGTGTCGGGATAGAGAATGTAGGGTCTTGTAGGTGGAGGGGCCAGAACAGTGAGGGGGGTAAAACAGAGGAGGAGAGTAGCTGGAGAATGGAGAGAAGGTGGATTTGAGAGCGACTTAGAGGTCAACAACGACAAGATTCGTGGTGGATTGGCTATAGGGAATGAGACAGGAAGCTGTCAAGGGTGGTGCAAGTTTCCAATTCATGCAACTTAATGGATGTAGCGGCATTTATTCAGACACGGAACACTGGAAAGGGACCAGGTTTGGGGGAGGCAATCGTGAGTTCTACTTTAGACATGTTGCGTTTGCACCTTTGAGATAACCAAAAGGAAATCCTAAGTAGACAGCTGACATACAGACTTAATGCCTGGAGGAGACACATAAGTAAGTAAGACATCCGCATAGAGGTGGTAACCAAAGTCCTGGAAAGAAACAGGAGCTAAAAGAGAGAGTAGCTGTCACCTAACAGTACTCCCCAGAGTTCTCCACTGGGCACGAGTCAAAACTGTTGACTGCAAGCATAAAATTTATACACAGTTTACATTTCTGGAATGCCTAATATGTCCTTGTTTGATTTCACATAACAATAGAGAATAAAACCTTAAGGTTATTTACCCTTAAATGAAATTGATACTCTAGAAGACATTTACCTCCTGGCTATGTACAGCCTCTGACACAATGTTGAACTCTTCTGTCTAGGGGTCTATATACCCCATTGTAAGGATCGTGAAAGGGCAATTCTTTTAGAAAGTACTAAACCCAGAGAGACCAAGCAATTAGTAGTAGTAGGATGCTGACACACTCTGGCTCGCGTGATTCCTAACCAGCGTTCGACCCGTCAACAAACATCAAACACAAGTCGATAAACAAATGTTACAAAATAACTACAGTGCCAGGTAGTGTTTCTTCCACCATCCACAGCCATGCCAGACTTCACTGGAGTCTCATGACCTATTGATCCAGTCTCAGGGGTGTGAAATACAAGACTCGGATCGATCGTTAAGTTTGTTCTGTACTCACTGAGACGAATCATTCATTCTTCGGGACGAGGCGGCAAGACAGATGAAAATCAAGATGAATTGGGAGATCTGGCTTGAGGGAGTAGCAGATGTAAGTGGGGGCGGGGAGGAGAGCGAAAAAGAATGGGGGAGAGATGAAAATAGCAAGTGGCTTTCCCTCTCCTGTCTTCTAATCAGCTCAGCTGTCTTTTAATAAGTAGATACATCGTTTGAAAAGGAGCTACCTGCAAGTGAGCTCGGAGGCAGACGTGCCATCGATTGCCCGTGGAAAACGCTCACTTCTGTCCACTAACTGCAGCCGGAAATGTAGAGTCATTACAAAGGGGCAGCTGCTGAGACAGAACACAATTGTGTCCCTCACTAAGACACTGCAATGACAGGGAGCTGGGGAAGCCCTGAAAACGTGTGTCAACCCCCTTCTTTCCCCGTCTCATGGATGCACTTTCTGCAGAACTCAAAGGGCTGGGCTACTGCAGGGGCTGCAAACACCCAAATCACAGATCACTGCCGGGCTTTCCCCTCCATTGCAAGGAATCCACTTCGAGTTTTGCATAGAAAGAGGAGTTCCCATGCCAGGCAGTCCCTGCAGGCTCAGCAGTGTTTCTATAATGAAGATGCGGTGATTTAGAGACATGTGGTCTGGCTGGGGGCTGAGGGCTGCTTCTGTCGTTGGCCAGACTCGCAGCGGTGCCGTGACTGAGGCCCAGTGGGAGGACCACCCTTTTCCCGCAGGCCCATCCACCTGACTGATGTCACCTGTCTTCTTAATGGGTCAAAATATCACACACGTTTTAAGCAATTCATGTAATCATGTCTTCAAATAGGTGAGAGAGAGCCCAGGGGAACCTTCCCTCAGCAGCCATTTCTGCCACGAGGAGAGTCGCACTGGCCCCGGTGGGGAGGAGAAGGGCTGCCGGGGGGCAGTTTGGATTTCCTTCTTCTTCCACTAGGTCCCTGGTCATTAAAACGGGGGATCTCCACAGAGTTAGAGGTTATTTTACACAGGAAGCACATTCAGTATTAGTACAACAAATGTTTTCCTCCCCCAGCCGTGGAAGAACTCCACTCGCAGGGAGCTGGGAGAAATCAGAGCATCAGCCCTTTCCGCTCGGATGCCAATAAGTCCTGTACTTCAAAATTGCTGACCTAAAAAGGATACTCCAGAAGAAGCATGTCTTTTTTTTTTTCTTTTAAAGAAAGCAACACCAGAAACAGCCTGATTTCCTTGTACACTTGGATGTGTACAAAAAAGAAAAGTGAGTCACTCCGAGTTTCTAACTTTAGTTCACAGAAACAAAGCACTGAATTATATGACTTGTCAGGGAAGACCTAGATATAGTTTTATCTAGATAACATTCATATTAAAAGAATCTGCAGTTCTATTTTTGTGGTAGAGCTGTGGGATTGGAGCTACAACCGTCTACTCACTAACAATCTGGCAGGTCAGGACGTGACTGCAAAGAACATTCCAACAGAGATATGGTAGGACCATCTCATTCAGAACCAGCCACACCTCAGGTCAAACAAAGCTTGTCCCTGACGTCCAGAACTGAAAAGGAACTATGAAATCCACATTGGGAAAAACACTCATAAAGTCAGTCTAAATACTAATCATACTGTCAATGAAATGGTTTCCTAAAATCATCTTTTCAGCTCTTGGAAACCATTTAAAAATCTATGTATAAAACATATCAAACGGATGACAAATTAGAGCTTTCAAATATTCTCTTTCTGATCCAAACTCAAGTCTTTTTCCAAACGGACTCTTAGAAGCCTGATACAACAGAGTTAGTCTATACGAAATAATTAGTCCTATTTTCTCAGTCCTCCGTTGTAAGTAGTAGTCTCCCACTCTGTCTTTAATACTTTTAAATCTTACTTTTATTATCTCTACTACATGTGGGTAACGTTTCCCACTGTCTTGGTGAGCACGTAATTATAAAATGTCAATCAACAATGACAAGCAATTATAGACAGCAAAACTATGAAATAATTTTTAAAACAACAATAACAATTGAGCTACTTCATTTTACCACTCTGCCATACTGCCTCCCATTAAAGTAAATTAAGCAAAAGAAAGAAATTTGCTGATTCAGTCATTCCAAAGCCATCATTTGGGGAGTATCTAATGTTTAGAATCTTTGCATTACTATTCTCCCCACCATTAGAGTTTTTTTATTTTTTTTATGTAAGATTTCCTAAAGTCATGGGATATCATTTATCACACACCGCAATTACATTCAGTCCCATACACAGTCTTAAAGAATCATAGGTTCAACAAAATCTTCCTCTGCCTGAATATTCTGTCATGTCTACACTAATCAGGGTCACTCTCTCTGCCTCAGGACCCTCTTCCTCCGTTTGCTCCTCACAACCTGAGCTGTAGACTGCCCACAGACAGGCCTGCTAGTGAGAACTTCCACATCATTCCATGAGGCAAAGACAGAAAGGAAATGAGTTGAGCACAGTGGTAGCATTAATTACTGCCAAAAGTCTTGTAGGTTCTTTGTAATTGATCTAAGGACTTGGACACATGTCCTTATTTATCATAGTAACAGTTATTATTTAATGGATTCTTTCTAAGTTCCGGGCCCTGTGCTGAGCTCCTTACTTGCATTCATTTCTCACAACAACCTTTCAAGTTAAGGACTATTAATATTTGTCACTGGACAAATGAGTGAATGAAGCCTTAGAAAGCTTCGTTAACTGGTTCAGATCACACAAGTAAGTGAGAGTCAGTTTGTCTGAAGCTAGAGCTCGAGTTCTTAAACACTTTACTGTACTGCCTGGCTAGAAAATCCAGAAACAACACAGAAAAACACCAGAAATCATGATCTAGCCAGTTGAAGCCTTTATAAAGAGTAGCAAATCTATTTTGAAGCTGTTTTGAGGTGACATATACAAGACTAAAAAAAAAAGAATTGTTTCTCTTTGAGTAGCATTTTTGTAGGACTATAAAGAGCTAGATAGCTGGAGATGGAAATGACCAGATAGTATATCACTCAGAGTCGCTTTGCCTGATTACAATTGCCCAATAAAGAAAGGGACCACCATTAATACAAACCCACGTCTTATATGCCACTGCAAATTGGACTGAGAGCGTATTTCCATCTTATCCTGTTCTGACATGTCAGTCCATAACTGACTTAACTAGTATCACTGACTTAAAGAAAACCCAAATCTGTAGGTATTTAGGGGGAAAGAGGACTTTCATTCTCGAAAAGTCTATTTCTTCCCTTCTTTATCAAAGGCAGCATTAAAACCAGCTCCACGTGAGAGGGGGTAGAATTCAGAAGCATTTGCATTCAGTGATAGCCATAGCAGCCCGTGCAATTAGTTACTAATCAATGCTGCACTGATTAGTTACTACTCACACACAGAAAAAGGCAAAGCCCAAGGTACTGTCTCTTTCCCTTGCCATTTTAAATATGATCAAAGATGTTGAAAAATGCCATTGGCTTGAATCCTATGCTATCTTCAATCAAATCTCGGCATTCTATTTTTCTAAACATGGAGGATACATTTTTAATAGCAATAAGCAAATTTTCCAGCTCCATGAATATGAGGTGTAGGATGCATTTATCTTGGTGGGGGCGGGGCAATAAGAACTTCTAGATCCTTCAATAGCAATCTGAATCCCTTAAAGTGAAAGTACTTGTTATTTGTCTTTAGCAAATAAAACAAACAACAATCCTTTGATCTTTAGGAAGCCCTTTCTTGTTAAGGTAACATTCTGTCTGACTTTTATGTTTCAGCATTCATTGTATATTTAATTATTTTTAAAAGTTTTGTTTTAAACCATTAAACTTTTTCTGCATTTAAGATAAACATGGGCATGCTTTGTTAAAGATTAAAAATAAATTTCACACGAAACTGCAAAATATGGCAAAAATAATACCACATGGGGTCGGTATGTTCCAAAACACGATTCTCAGGGGACTCCTCCAAATACACTTCTTCATTAGAATTCTTGTTCTGAAAAGTTTCAGGAAGCCCCTGACTCTAACCCACCCTTTCCTGAAACTGGTGAAAGCATGAAAAAAAAAAAAAATACCACTAAAGTGAAAAAAGGAGAAGAATCTCAACACATTAAGGAGTCATGTTCTGCCTGTTTTTAGACTGCTACTGTCCTCAAAAATATATTGATGGCCGGGCGTGGTGGCTCACGCCTGTAATCCTAGCACTCTGGGAGGCCAATGCTGATGGATAGTTTGAGCTCAGGAGTTTAAGACCAGCCTGAGTAAGAGCAAGACCCCATCTCTACTAAAAAAGTAGAAGGAAATTAGCTGGCCAACTAAAAATATATCTACAAAAAATTAGCCAGGCATGGTGGTGCATGCCTGTAGTCCCAGCTACTCAGGAGGCTGAGGCAGTAGGATTGCTTAAGCCCAGGAGTTTGAGGTTGCTGTGAGCTAGGCTGACACCACAGCACTCTAGCCTGGGCAACAGAGTGCGATTCTGTCTCAAAAAAATACATTGATGCTAACCTTGTAATAACTTTCGAACAGGGAACACACTGGGATAGCAATTAGAAAAACAAAAACATTTGCATTACTCCATAGAAATGCTATCCAACTACTTCTTTTAATTCAACTTGAGAATAATGAGTAGACCTTATCATTACATTGAAAACATCATCTCATTTCAGACCATCGGACTTTCTTCGGTTGTGATCTTTTACAAATAAGACTTTCCTTTTGGAAATATCACAATAGAGATACAAACATAGGTTTCCTTTGGTGACTCATTTCTCAGATGGATTTCCCAGATGTTCATTTGCTCTTCTGTTTCATTCTTTCTTTCTATTCCAATGCATTTCCTCTTTCTGCGGTTGGGAGAGTCACCTCTCCTGGTGGGTTTGAGACAGGAATGTCTGAAATACTCATGCAGTTCTCGGAGCAGACAGTGGGTGGTGATAAGAAGCCATGCCTCTAAGCCAGACACCCTTTCTGGAAGTCCCCAGTCAGAAGTGAGAGCAGTGGATGCAGTGTGGCAGGGGAAGGAACCCTGCCTGGTGGAGACAGACAGAGTGGCAAGCAGAAAACACAGACTCTACTCTTCCCTTAGATACCCAGCTTCCTTCCTTTCAAATGGAAAACAATTCTACCCTAATTCAGAAATTCTACCCCAATTGAAGAAATGAAATCTTTAGACCCAATCGACGCTTTGCCAAAGAATTTTACATACTCAATTACAATGATGTTACAACATTTAACATGCTGGTGTCATCTGCTAAAACTGAACAAAGACGTACATATGTGAATTCAATAAAATATAAAAAAGTGGTTTTAAAAAGTTTAGAATTACGAGAGTCCTTATACAGATTCAATCCTAGCCTCAGATTCCTGGAAGGAAATCTTTTCTGAAGGGAATAATGAAATAGGAAAGTTTTCTAGGTTTTTGTCTAAAAGAACAGTTAGAAAATGGATCACCCCAAGATGTAAAATGGAGCCGTAACTACAGTACGGTACTTAGCTCAGAGTGCAATGTGACAGGAATGCAATCTGGGTTTGCTGGAATGAAGTGGGGTTGGTCAATTGGTTGACAATTGGTTGGTCTAAATGAAATTGTGGCTATTTGGACAGGATTGTGGCAGTAAGAAAAAAGACAGAAAGCTACAAGTACATTATTGTTCTGGCTTTGGGCCATTGCACAGCCTGTGAAAAGCAGAGCTAAAAGCAAATTAATTCAGGGCTAAATCTTCATAAAAACTGGAATTATATAATCTTGGAATTAGAGATTATGTGTTCTAACATCTCTCCAAAAGCAATAATCCCCA
>NW_012142190.1:430927-436307 GCF_000956105.1 Propithecus coquereli | reverse complement strand
TTTGTTCATAATTAAGAAATAGTATAGAAAAATAATTTTAAACTTTACAGATTTGCAAGAATATTTTTCTATCAGGGTTTGTACATGACTCAGGTTTAAGAAACGCTGTTCTAGCTGTTAGTTTTTCCCTTTTGGGGGTGCAAAACTGCCACCCTGTAAATTGCACATACTTACCTTGGCTCTGCCCTATGAAATCTAATCCTTCTTCTATACACAGCGCTCTAAAGAGTATTTAAATATAACAATTGCTCAGTTTGGAGCTTTCTCTTTTATATTTTAAAGGGCTGAAACAGATTAATATGGACTGAAAATACGTGCAGTTTCTGGAGAGCTGGTTATAACTCTACCCTCTCCCTCATTTCCACCAATTATTACACCCCAGGCTATTGAGAGCTGAGGTTAAGATTTGCTTTCTAATTTACCAGCACTCCCAAAAATGCAAACGAGGTTAGCCTGGCCTGACTTGTTCTTAGGGAATTCATGTTGACTCTTCGGTGTCCTCCTTGGATTTCTTCTCTGAATGTTTGCTGTCATGTCCAGGAGGCATTGAGCTGAGAGTTCATAGTTTCTGTGATACAGCCTTCTCCCATTTGAAAACTGACACAATGTGTTCTGCATCAGTGTTCTGGAAACTCCGCCGTTCTATACGATTTCTCAGAGAGAACTGAGGGTGGTTCCTCAAGCAAATCCTCAAGAGATTTTGTTCCGAGTACTGGTTGTGAGTCCCCGGGCCTCACACGAGGGATGAGCAGTGCTAGCAGGAGAGTACTATGTCGCTGGTAACTAGAAGAGTTAATGAGTCATCGTCTGGAACCTCTGGCGCTCCAGTTGAGGGTGCTGCGTTGAGAGCTGGGATCAAGGTAGGTGGGAACCCAGGCCCCGTGGCATTGGGAGAGGTGTTAGCCGGTGGCTAAGACAGGAAATAAGGACTCTGTCAAAAGAACCCATGTTTCTAGCCTGAAAGATTACAGTGTCTTAGGCTAAAAAGTGATTGTCGAAGGTAAGAGTGACTTAAAGAGTTGAGGGCAAGTCAGGGTGAGGTTTGAGGAAATGTTTCTTCAAACAAGAAGTTGAGGACTGAGCACGTAGAAGGTGGGCCTGTCCTGGAGCACCATTTAGATGAGGTGCCCAATGTGTGTGTGTGTGTGTGTGTGTGTGTGTGTGTGCATGAGCATGTGCAAGACACGGGGTGGAACTGGACAGAAGGTAGTTTTGCACACTGGCTAACCCTGTACAATCTAACTCTAAAAGGGTAGGAAAAGGAGGGAGTTAAACATTCTTACCTGCTACCTTTTCAGTAGTGTGATTTTGACTAATGTTTATAATGAATGATGAGGCCCTTGAGAGGACACTACAAATTTTGATCATTCAAAGCCAGAAGACCATTCCTGTGGGACCCTCTGGGGATGAGTAAAGCTGTGTAGAAGGCTAATGTCTCCCAAGGCCAACCTTTGCTAACTCAGGAACAAGGATTGGATGTGCTCCTGGTTACATACAGACTGGCTTGGATTTCTACATGTGACACAGGAGCACGGGTCTTAGAGCCAGACAAGCCTGGATAAGCGTTCTTGTTCCAACGTCTATGAGCCACGTGACCTTGAGAAAGTTGCTTAACTTCTCTGTTGCATGGTTTCCTCCTTGGTAAAATAGGATGATGATAGTACATTTAGTTCATGGGGTTGTTGTGTACTTAAAGAGCATCCGTGGAAAGTGTTATATTGTGTAAGAATGATTATTTTTTTAGCTTGGCTGTCCCTAACTGCAGAGGAGGCTGGGGACACGAGTATGTGGCAAAGGAGGAAGGAATTACTACAAGTGACTCAAGCCAATCATGATTATCTCCTGGGCTTTCTCAGGACTGATTACCTGGGAACAGGGACTTTCCACCTGGCATCCACATACAATTTGTGTCAGTGAGGAAGAAGGGGCAGGTGGAAATGGCTGTAGGAGAAGCTGCAGACGGTGTCTGCCACACACCTTGATGTGCAGGTGAAGCACAGAGATGCACTGAGGCCTCCCCAAGACCATACAGCTGCTTGATGGCAAACTATAGTAAAATCCAGGGCTCTTGTTTCAATATTACTTTTTGGCACAAAATGGTTTGGTAGCTATCTATGCACTTCTCAACTGTCATCGCCCTGATACAGTTTCGATATAGAAAATTTATAGAGCTTAGAAATTCTGAAGAATATAGTACTATTGCTTGATCACAGACCAGCTATTAAAGTGTCACCCTAAATGACACAGCACATGCTGCTTGGGCTACTTTCTCATGAGTCTCAGCGTTCATGAATCTCACTCACCTGCGGTTCTCTGCTTGCTCGTTCGACTACGGAACCTCCAATATCTTCAAGAACACATCCCATTTCCATTCCCTGGTATACAGCTCTTGTTTTTTCAGTTTGGACAGAAATGGGTTAGTGTTTCTTGCCAACTCACTCATTCCATTTTGAAACAACCTAAAATATCCAATATTAAAGTTAGTTCAAGTATGATTCCATTATGAAATATTGTGCAGAAATTAATCTCATAAGTGTAAAGGCTGTGTAGCAACAAGGAAGTGTTTGTGTTGTAATTAATGTTAAGTGAATAAGGCAGGAAAGCACTGGGGGACCGCCCATGTCACTTAGGGCTCTCAGTGTGCTCCAGCCCAGTTCCAGCAAACCACTGGCTGTGCACACCCACACAGCTGAGGCATCAGCGCCCCCTTCCCGTCCCCAGCAGTCCTCAAACAATGACCCCAAAGAGTTGATGTGTAAACACCCCAGCTCCATCATCCTTGGAGAAGGATAATTTTGAGGTGCGAGTTTGGCACTATGTACCCAAATTTCCTTGGTGATTAAGCTTCTATCTCGTAATAAGTGCCCCTTTATTGGTGGCCTGCCCTTCCCTGTTTTGCATCCCCACTACCCCTAACCCTGTTACTTGAACTTCCCCAATAAACTACCTTCTCTGGAATCCTTTCCTCAGGGCTTGCTTCTGGGAAAATCCAAGCTACGACTTGCAGGATGGGGAATGTCGACACACCCCTGTTGGCCACCGCGTAGCAATGCGTATGCACCCAGGCTAAGGGGAGAAGGAGCACGCAGCCACGGAGGGAGTGGAATGGGGATGATGAGAGTGTGTGAGTTTCTACCTCCTTCCTAAATGTCCTATAAAATAGGTTTTAAAGTATTTGTTATTTGATATTTTTATTAAAAAAATTTTTTAGCCTAGTCAAGTGAAGCAGTGGGAGTTCATCTGCAACTGGTTGTGATCGATTAGTTGCAAACACCCCTGCGCTTGGACCAGCTGTTTAATATTTTTAAACAGCAATAAAAGCATCTGTACACTCCAATCCACAGGCACAGAAGGCTGGAAACAGACGTGAGGAAGAGCAGTTGAAGAAATGAGCCGTTCCAGACTGGTCTGTGACAGGGAAGAGAGGGGTGAGAAGAAGAGGGCACGAAAAGCCTGGAGCCAGGCGGGGGTGGGGGACATGACCTTGTAGAAACAGACCTAAATCTGGTCTACATCTGAAATCCACATAAATTCAAAGTTTACATTTTTTAGTGCTCCAAAGTACAGAAATGCCCATTTTTTTAAAAGCACAAACTGTATAAATGCAAAGATATGATGTACCCATTCCCATTTTTTTCCTAACCTCCAAATGCCTGAGGATTTTCTTTGGAAAATTCCTTTGCACATAAGTGAAACCATTTCTACTTTAAAACTGTGATCTATAGTTTGTATAATCAGAGCTTCTTTTATTTTACTGATGTATTTTCCATGTAAAACCTATTTTTAATCTGAAGAGGGGAGTTTAGTTCTCTTGCTTCTTAGAACATTATAGCAGGCTATAGAAGCTAACACGTCACTTTTTTCGTCCATCATTTTCCTCTTTACAACTTTTGACTAAAAGGAAAATACATAAACACACAGATCCATTGCAAAGGGAATTCAAGCACAAAACTGAAACCTAGGCATATTATAGGTGAAAAGCCAAACTATTTAGGCGTAAGGTCTTGGAGATAAAGTACTCCACAGTGTTACTTTTTGAAGTAGGGAGGTGTGGATAGTTCCAAAGTCAAGAGGTTAAGTGATTTTATTTGAAAGGCTAATTAACTCATCTTACAAGTTTTTCTTCTCCAGTAGGCGAAGAGTGGGTGGAGTAACTTTCTACCAGTAAAATGAGGAAGGAAAATGCGCTCTTTCCCTTCTACTATCTTTTTCTCTTGGGAGGACTGATAGAGGCTGTGTGCTATGGTACTGAGAGAGCCCGTGTTTTAGAGCTAGAGAAAGTTAGGCTCAGATCTTGGTTCATCCACTTATTGGCTAGGAGACTTTGGGTGAGTAACTCAAAATTTCTCTATGCCTCAGTTTCTTCCTTTGTAAAACTGGCATTCTACCCAAGAGGAACAGTCTTCCATAATATCAAAAAAATTGAAAGCAACTAAAACACCCATCAACAGACTGTATGGACACAGCAGAGAAAATGAATGAACTGTAGCTACATGTGACAACATGGATGAATCTAAGAAATATGATGCTGAGTCAATAAATATAAAGTAAATAAAGTCCCAAATGGCTAAAAGTAAACAATCAAGTATTTAGGCATACAATAGAGAAAAACAAGGAAATACCAAGTTCTGGGTAGGGATCGCACGTACAGAGAGCAAGAGAGGAGCACATGGGGGGATGCAGGTTGTTGTTCAGGTTCTAGTTCTTGGGTTGGGCAGTCAGTTTATTTTATTATTTAAAGTGTGAATAAGTGAATGAAAGATGAATGAAAGAGGGCCATGCTTGGAACAATGACAGTGTGCCCTGAGCCAAGGATTCCAATTAACCCAATGCCAGCACATTTGAGGTTGGAAAAAAAGTGAAATAGGCGAGACAGTATTTACTTCATAGAGTTGTTACAAGAATTAAATGAGAAAAACACAGTGCATTTTAAATAGATACCTCTATTACTCTCAATTTAATAGATGTCAACTCAATTGCTGTTTGGCAAAACTATAGTTTTTAGGTGGTTTCAGAGTTTTGCAATGTCTCGTATACTTAGCTTATATCAACTTCAAATAAGATAAATTGTAAAACTGTCTGTGTGGTCAGCTCAGCTCTGCACACATTACAGATGACTAAAACAGATCCTTGGATTCCATCATTTGTTTCTGAGGGCCTGGAACGTGTCAGGTGTTGTGCTGGGTCCTGGAGACCATGGTGAGCAGAGCGGGCCTGGTGTTTGCCACTATGGAGTACGTGGGCGACAAAGGGTGAACCAGTGATTACATCCTTACGTCCTATCTAGTGGTTCTGGATATGAAGGAGAGGAGCACGATGCCGAGTGCGACCTCACATTGCTGATCCACAGACAGGCAGTGCCGCACGCTGTGGGTGGAGT
>NW_012142190.1:422995-430192 GCF_000956105.1 Propithecus coquereli | reverse complement strand
GCACAACACAACATTCACGAGGACATTATTATTGCTGTTACCTTCAAAACGATCTTAGAGAATGATTAGCTATTCTTTAATATTCAATGCAAGGAAATGGTGCTGGATACCCTTCTGTGCGTGGATGTCACATGGCCTGGGGGGTTGTGAGCAGAAAGCTGAAAGCCACCCTTGTCCCCAGCCCCGTGCACCCATAACACCACTGAGCATGCCTCCCTTCCTAGCTCCTAGGGCCCGACCTGGGGCAGGGTGGTGCAGTACCCACTTCTAGCTATTTAGGATGCATATAAGCATGAGCACGTGATCACCCCACAGCCAAAGGTCCAGGTCTCCACTACCCTCTCCCCCTCCCCACCCCCATACCCACTTGCAAAAGGCCAGCAAGGAACAATTTGGGCGCAAGTACAAACTTGAAAATTATCATCTTGTGATGTAAGAACAGCGATGTACTAAACAGCAGATGTGATTAGCATCAAAAGTCCCAAATTATTCTATCTGATGAAATTGATGGAGACTTTTGGCTGTAATCACTGCGGCACTTTTCATTCAGTAAGTGCTCCTTACACCTCATGGGTGCTTATCTAGACACTGTAGAAAGAGGTATTTGCTGTCACTGTCACTTGGAATAACCATACTCGTAATAAGCTTATGAGATTACTCATAATAAGCATTAAAATAATTCCTCTGCTTCTGTGCTACATGTGGTTGGTTCTGTCGGCTAAATGAGGCATTTACACAGTGACGGTGAGTCCTTCACCACGGACGGATCATCTGTGACTGCTTCATTCAACACGGAAGCATCGTGTTCTTGTCTCAGGAGCTGAGTGGGAGTTGGGCTAGGACTGTGCTCTCAGACAGTGAAGGACGGCTTGGGATTGACTGTGAAAAAGCATTAGAAAATGGTGCGAATGGGTACAATTTTTTTGCAAGCATCCTTTGTATAAAAGGCAAAGCAAATGTCCGTTGAGGGAGGAAAGACTGAAGTGTAACCCTCCAGCTTCAGAAGTGCCCAGCAAGGGCCCTGCTTCTTCATGGCTGTCGGGAGGGTGGGTTCCAGGTGTCCCACCTTCATCTCCAAGTCCCTGGGCCTGGGCCTGGCAAGGACAGTAAGCACCACCTTCCCACACCTCCGCCCCACTCTGCCCCACCTTGATTTTGATGTAAAAATAAATAAATCATGGATTCTCCTCCCCCCCCACCTCTCATATCACCTTCACCCTCCTAACATACACACAGGCACTGTAATATTTGGCATTTTTGAGTCCTTTAGTTTAAAATGTGCTGCCATGCTAGACCTGATTCTCCTCCGCCTGCAGAAGGCAGCAGAGCTGTGCAGACAGCAAAAGTGGTGGGAAGCGCTGGCCTCTAGGCAGGGGGCTGGACCCACTGCTGCTTCCCCACCAGCCGGCTACATCCCTGCTCCTCCCTGAGGCCAGGGTCTTGGCACTAACGTGACAGGCTCCACAAGGTCACCTCCAGAGCCCCTGCCAAAGGGCCGGGTTCACAAGTCATCCGCGCCTGCGACTGTTTGCTGGGTGCCCTGTTTCTCTTCGGCGGTGGAAGGGGGTCCTGCCAATACCAGTGAGCTGCTCGGTCCCTTCCAGTTCAATCTCCGTTGTTTTGGAGGAGCCCCTGCATCGATTCTGGCCCCTCCCTTTCTCCTTCTCCTGGGTGGGATCTGGGTTGACAGTGGGGGGGACAGTGAGGTTGTTTCTGTTCTGTGGCTGTCACTGCCTCTAAGGAGCTGGGCCTCTCCCTCAGGCCAGAGTGCTGCCCTTGGTCCCTGCTGATGACGAAGCTTCCCCTGGTGTGGTGTCCTGCACGTGGCATCCCGTGCAGCCGGCCTCTCAGTCGCTTCTGTGCATCCCGAGCTAAAGGACAGGTGGCGCCGGGAAACTCCAGATGCTCCCTTAACATCATGCTGGAGGGCAGGCTCTGCCACGCTGCCCCGCAGCCTTCTGCTGTGGTCCTCCCTGGTGCTTCAGTGCCAACTGGAACATAGACGTCAGATGAGACACCTTCCAAACCCCTGTGATCCCTAGCAGGGCTCGTTTTGCCTTCTCAGGGGCGTCTGGACCCTAAGCACCTTTCCTCTTGCCTCACTGGCCCACTGAACTCAGCGTGGGGAGAAAACTGTTTACATCCTCTCGAATCCCCTCCGCCTGCTTCATTTACGGTACAATTTATTTATGGTGTAACGTAAGCTGCCAGGATGAGGGGACCACGTGGGAATGTGAGGAGCAGGCCTAGTGTGTCAGGCCTCAAAAGAACGTATATAAAAAGAAGACAGGTTTATGTGTAGCTTACAAAAGTATTTATAAAGAAACAGGTTAATTATATTGAAATCCGAGAGCTCAGAGATACAAACGAGATACAAATGGGCCAGATGGATCTGGGTTGCGAACTGCAATCCAGAGGGAGGGAGGAGACAGGAGGAGAGCTTCACATGGGCAGTGGGAGAGAAAGGAGTCCTGTCCGGGAGGTGGTTTAAATGAATGGCCGTGAGTTACTGGAAGTGGAAGGTGAAACGTGTGGATTGGGGATGTTGGGACAGGATGGGGGCAGAAACGCTCTTGATCAGAACTAAGCTGCCCCAGGAGGGCGTAGGTGAAGAGGAAGGCAGTGGGTCAGCAGCCGAAGGAAGACCTGAGCCGGACAGTGCTGACTCTGATTTGATGACATGGTTTGGGAGGCACCCAGTGTGGCAGAACAACATGGCCGAGCAGGAGAAATGGCTACAGGTAGTTCAAGGCCAGTCCGTAGTGGGGATTTGGGAGTGGATATGTCGCAAAGCCACTGGGGCCTGGTCACAGGATGGGGATGGGATTCTGGGGAAGGGAAAGATATGGGGCAGCTGTGAGGCAGGCTGTGGAGAAGGAAGCTGCCGTCCTTGGCAGCTGACAGCGTGTGATGAAAACTAGAGAGGCGGCACGGATTACCGAGGCTTCAGACTTGCGGAAGTGGTGGGTACTGGCTCAGCTCAGCAGGATGGAGAAGTTGGGCAACAGGGAAGGCTGGGTGGGAAAAGGGTAGGAAGTTTGCGGTGTCGGGGCTATTTGTATTCAGTTGGCGATGTCCTGGAGCCCTTTGTACGTGACTTACAGAAGAGGAAAGGCCGGGATGGGCACTGGGGTAGGAGGTGGTGGGAGGCAGTCCGGGGCCATGGGAGGTGCGTAGAGGATTGGGGAGCTGTTCTCTGTCCAACAAGAAAGACCGGCTCCCCTTAGCAATGTGTAAGCCAGCGAAGGACCTTCTCAGCCTTCTGTCTCTCCATCTCCGAGCTTGGGACACCACTATCTCATCTCACTTTTGTTCTATGTATAATGTGACATGTGTAATTATCTTTAATTTAAAGCACTGACAAAGTAGCATGTTTTACTCACATGAAAAGAGGATGGGGTTTGGAGACTCACAAACTTGGATTAAAATCCTAGATCCATAAAGAAGATGTGGTATACCCATGCGATGGAATATTATTCAGCCTTATAAAGGAAGGAATTTCTAACTCACCCTAAGCCTTGAGGACAGTATGCAAAGTGAAATAAGCCAACCACAGAAGGACAAAACAGCATGATTCTGTTTATATGAGGCACCAAGAGTAGTCAAAGTCATAGAGACAAAGAAGAGCGGTGGTTGTCAGGAGCTGGGGTAAAGGGGAAGGAGGAGCTGTGGTTTAATGGGTAGAACGTTTCAGTTTTGCAAGATGAAAAAGCTCTGGCAATTGTTGCTCAACAAGGTGCATATAGTTAACACTATTGTACTGTGCACTTAAAAGTGGTTAAGATAGTAAATTTTATGTCACGTGAATTTGATCTCAATTTTTTTTTATTTCAGCATATTATGGGGGTACAGATGTTTAGGTTACGTATGTTGCCCTTGTCCCCTCCCTCCCGCCCTAAGTCTGAGTTTTGATCTCAATTTTTAAAAAAATCCAAGATCTTGTCCTAGTGACTGTGCGACCCTGACCTCATGCAAGTCACCTAATTTCTTGGAGTCTCAGTTTCCTCATCCATAAGATGGGCAGAGGTCACCCACTCATAAAGAAATTCTGAGGATGAAATGAAAGCTTGTATGTAACACTCACAACATACCACCAACACATAAAAGGTGTTCACATTTATTTAAATTAAAAATGCCAAATTTAGTTCCCCTATCATCAAAACCAGAATCGGTTTCTTTTAAGAACCTAGACCCTTTTAACAGCACATCTTAGTGATCGTATCCCACAAAACTGGGATGAAATGGTTAATAGTAACATCCCTGAGCTGCTACACCCCAAAGATTTATAACAGGGCTACACAAGAAGTGGCCTAGGAATCCTGGTTTTGTTTGTTTATTTGTTTTTGAAACAGGGTCTCGCTATGTTGTCCAGGCTGATCTTGAACTCTTAGGCTCAGGTGATCCTCCCTCCTCACCCTCATGAACAGCTGAGGCTCTGCATTCTTGATTTTAATGGGAGGAGTGTCACAAGTAAAAAGGTCACTCTTGTCAAAAGAAGCTGAATATAATCATGTCTGACAACACAAATTCGGAAGAAACCAAATACAACTGGCTAGAACATTGGGTTTTCAGATTTGCAGGGACTTAAAAACGTGGAGAAACCCTTCACAAAAAGTAGACA
Source organism: Propithecus coquereli (assembly GCF_000956105.1). NCBI lineage: Eukaryota > Metazoa > Chordata > Mammalia > Primates > Indriidae > Propithecus > Propithecus coquereli. The sequence continues at coordinate 425,571 of NW_012142190.1, read as the reverse complement.
TCAAGGGCAACAGGGGTCTTGAGCCTCTAGGAAGGAGAAACAGATCTCCTTAGGAATACAATTGCTAAATACTTGCTGTGCACAGTGAAATCTGAACAGGTCCCAGTGTAGAGACAGAGGTCTTACTAGAGAAATGTAACAAGATCAATGTGGACTATGCTTAGAAAATCACCAGAACTTGGGGACTCAAGATATGGTAGAATTCAGACAAGACCAGAACAGAGAACACTGCCTTAGTCACTGCTGGCTAAGAGTTTTTCTAATTCCTCAGTAAGAAGAATTTGGGATTTTATGCCCAAATGCCTTTCTGTGTCATGTCCAGTTTTTGGTATAAAATTATAAGTTAACTGGAAGTAACTGGATTGGTCTTATTTCATAGCATGGGTTCAAACACCCTCGATATTTCCTTTTGCTATCTTCATAAAGTCTGGGGTTAAGGACAGCCTCCAGCTGTTATTACAGCGAGATACCTGTGCAGGGTGGACCCCTTCTGACTATTGCAGTTCAAATCCTGGTGCCCAGAGTTTCCAGGTAAGCAGCAACCCTCACACAATGTTGTCTGGGTGTGCGGCATGGGTAACAATGGTGCACCACACCCAGAAAGACAATATGCCAAAATATTGAAATACCCTACTCAGCCACTGTGTCACGTAGAACACGCATGGCCCAGCACAGCCAGTCCCTCCTAAGACATCAGGGTCCTTGCCAGGGTCAGTCAAGGGTGACTTGAGACTTGCATATTGCTCTCAACTTTCTTAGGCTGTTTTCTTGAGATGTCTCATGGTCCTTCCCCACCTCCAGTGACGACATGGTGGTAGGACTTTGGCACCAGGCAGAACTGAGTTGAAATCCCATCTCTACCTCCTTTAAGGATGTGCAAGCTGACCATATCACTCAACCTTTCTGAGCCTCAGAATTCCTATCCATAGAGGAGATCTGAGGAGCGACCTCAAGTTCAGGGGAGAAGAGAGATGACAGCTCATGGTCCCCTGGTCCATGAGCTGCTCCCTGAATGTCAGCTGCTGCTCCTCCCCTCTTCCCTGAGTCACTCTCTCATTTCCCTGGTTTCTGATTCTAGCTTCATTCTTTCTAATCCCAGGAACCTGCTCTTAGGCCTTGATGTGCTCCTTGATGAACACTGTCATTCATGGACATTCCGGTTCTCACGCACACTCCCGGTCTCCGATACATCCTTCACACTCACAAAAAGTTCACCTTCCTTTGCACACATTCTCGCCAAATTGATTATTTTTCTCCTTTTATTAAGAGAAGACAGACCAACCCCTCCATTTCATGCTTGTCCCACACGACCTAAATGCGCCTAAGTGGGTTGCTAACACGTCAGCGTTTTCTAACCTCTCTCCTGCTAGGACGCGCACCTTTTCCATTATGTTTCTGTGAACATACCTGCTCTACGGGTGGGATCATTTTATTCTGTGTCCCCGTCCCCCACGTTGTGAGAGAGAAGGCACGTGTGTTTTCTGAGACGTGTCTGTTTTGCTCTCTGCAATGCCAGGACCACTTTTTAATCCGTGGCCCAGCGGGACAGCTCTGCCCCTACGTGCGCCCGGCCAGCTCCCCCTCCCGCCTCAGCATCCTGCCTGGGAACTTTCTCCTGCGTAGATGCCGCTCATTAACTCGGCCTGAGCCCCGGTTCGCACAGCTACGTGTTCAAATGAAAGGACGGTGGAGACGGCGAGGATTTCCCTGCTTCCTGCGGAGGGAAGATCAACCTCTCAGTCCCCGTCTAACTTACGGTCCACTTCCTCCGGGCAAGCGGGTGTTCCTCAGAAGACGTCGGGAGGAGCAGGCAAATATCAGATTTTTTTTTTTTTGCACGAGAAATTGAAAAGTCTTAAGAAATGGTGAGAAGCAGGCACTCCCCTGGGTCTGGCCCCCATGCTCACGTCTGGCTCACATGTGTCCTGGGGCTTAAAAGGTGTCTCTGTGGCCCGCAGTGGTTTCCTCGCATTATTGGAGGGCAGCACCGTCTGCAAATCTTATTTGTCCTCTCTGCTGCTCAAAACAAAAACATGGCAGTGTTTTTTGCCCAGGGCCTGCAGTGACCTTTAGAAATCACAAGACAGGCTATTGGGCCCTGTGGTCACCTCTGGCGAAGCCACCCTTATGGCTGCTTCTCGGTTAGGTGCGATTCCTAGCCGGGGAGGGTTTGAGAAAAGAGGTTTGATGGGAGCCTGGCAGAGTGTGGGGCGGGCAGGCTGTGCCATCCGCTGGCGGAGCTCACGTTCCTCCAGAGACACGCTGGACGCCTGCAGTTGCTGTTTTTGTTTTGACTCATTTTGAGGTTTTTTCAACGCTCTCAGAGTTCAAAGAAAAGACAATTTTTTTAAAATGATCTAACTTCTTTGTCCGATATTACTTCATGGGAAGTCATGAACCTCCCGAGAGCTCAGAGAATGGGAGCAGGCCTGGCACGAGGAAGGTTCGGAACCAGGGCTCTTCTGAGCTGCGTTCAGTCATCATTCAAGTATTTTGTGATTTGCACCTCGGTGCCCGGTTTGCCTTGGTAAACGGGAGTTTCCACAGGTTGGCTGCCAGGTTTAAATAAGGAAAAC
>NW_012142190.1:390007-422390 GCF_000956105.1 Propithecus coquereli | reverse complement strand
ATAATTATTGTATCAAATGTTATAATTCTGCACAACTTTTCATTAGTGAACAAATTATATTATAGAGAAATTGGCTTCAGGCTAAGATCTGGCAGCCTGAAGAGTTCTACTGCTTCTTGGTTAAGTACAATTCCTTACAATGTGTTGTCCACAGTGGGGAGTCTACATTCATTTAAACCTTTTTTGTTACTTTGATTCATTTTCTCTTCCAGATTGAAATAACTCAATGGGAATGTGGCATGAAGACAGAGATTGACTGGGATTAGGAGAGAGGGAAAGAGTCGTTTCCCTATGTAACTGAAGCCAGGTTGTAATATTCCATCCTATGGTGCGAGTTCTACTTCTTAAGAACCTCTTTACAAATCCTCTAGAAAAACGCACAAGTGCAGACAACAGTGCCTGCCTGAGAAGGGGATGTGAGTAGCTGGGGAGAGGATTCACCTATCCCTTTCATACTATATCCACATACTACTCCTCCAGAAAAAATACACAGTATAAAATAATCTATTCTTTAATGTCAATAACTACCCTCTATGGTTGCTTCTCTGGAACAGGTACTGTGTTACTCTGTGTTTTTTCATTTGGCTACTTCACACATTTGCCTTGTAATAATACTTGTGCAAATAAACAGATAGTTCTTGACCTCTGGAAGCTTGCAGATAAACCAGCCCACAGACATGTGGAGGGAGCAAGGGCAAACAGCAGACGATTCACCTGGTGCAAGCCACAAGGCAGGTGTTTTTGAGGGAACACAGTGTGGGAGGAACATACTTAGACGGGGTGGGGTCAGGGGAAAATCACCTTTCTTACAGAAGAGATTCCAAGGAAGGAAGGAAGATTGCAGAGGCGGTTTCAATGGCCGAGGAGACGTTTGTTAAATGTGAGGGAGGAACGACCATGCAGACTCAGGTGTAGCCTCGGAGGCAACTTAGCTAGAGCAATACTGCAGCTGACAAGGGGCTCCTTCACTGGGGGTCCCACAAGTGACAACCTCAGAAAGTGAGTCCCACGGGAATTGTAGGATGAGCTTCCAACCCTCCACAGATGTGTGCTCACTGACCGCATTTAGCTAACTCCAGGAGAGAGGAGCCCCCCGTCCTTTTGGAGGACTTTCTGCTCTGTGCTGCCCTATCTGTGAAGATGGTAATCTATACCTATTGTTTCAACGGAACTAAAGGCAAAAGAACAGAGGTGCAACTGGAAAGCAGGCTGGGCCCGAGCTGGCAGGTGGAGGGCCGAGACAGAAAGTGAGGCTCTTGGTACCTTTGGAAGGAGAAATGGTCGGCGATGAGATGGAAAGAAGGAGAAGTCTTAGAATAAAATGGTTGTCCCCCAAATAACCTACCAATGATGATTCTCTGGCCAGGTCCTCATGTAAGCATTTCTGGGTAATTGTGGGCAGCGCCAGGAGCAGAGGTGGGCAGCACAACCTCAGCCATTCTCCCAGCCGCTCCGCCGGTCCTCACCTCACACCTGCCGTCTGTGGCTAAGCCTGCCTTTCACCGGCTTCATGCCGTTTGGCTACAGGTAGGTCCCCTCAGTCTTCCCTCTTATTTATTTCCCCCTGATCTTATTACAACTTGCAGATATTTTATTTTTTAATTTTTATTATTTATTTTTCTTAAAGGTGGGGTCTGGCTGTGTTGCTCAGGCTGATCTGAACTCCTGGGCTCAAGCAATCCTCCTGCCTCTTGAATAGCTGGGATTACGGGCATGAGCCACCGCACTGGCTTGCAGATATTTTATACCTTTGTCTGTTTGCTTGTTGTTGTTTTTTCTCCTTCCACCCCACTGGACAATGAGTTTGGTGAGGCTGGGGAGCAGTCATACATCTGCGGTCATCCCCCCATGGCCACACATGCCTGGCACGTAGAGGGATTTAATACACATTTGCTGAATTAAAGAACAAATGAAAGAATATTAAAGAATAAATCAATAAGAATAAATGAAATTTATTAACTTAGTTGAACACAAGATTACAAATCATTTTCCTGTTTCCCTCCATTCACAGCTGGGCCCCTGGATTCTGCCCTATCCCTAGCACTTAGGGTCACTACCTGCTTGCTATTTCCCTCCCAAGAGAGCATGATGCTGCAGGGAGCACGCACAAGGAGAAAGCTCGCCCCTCCAGCCCTGCATGGTCTGGCCCCTCTGGCCTCCTCTCTTGTCCCTTTGTGACACCTTCCAACCAACTCGAAGGCCTTTCAGATGCAAATGTTCCACACTCCCCAGGCCTCCGCACATGCTGTGTCTCTCTTTTCCTCTTGTCCCTGCTTCTGACCCCCCCCCCATCTGAGTTAAGTGCCCTTCACAAGTGCCCCTGTAACATCCTGTATCTCTAGTTTTCGCCTTAGCTCTGTGGCCTATAATTGCATGTTTAAGTATTTCTTTTCATTCATTCATTCATTCAACAAATATTTATTGAGCATCCATGATGTCTTAGGCACTGCGCTAGGTACTGGGGATACAGTAGTGAACAAACAGGTAAATCCCTGCCTTCTGGAGCTTACATTTTAGTGGAGAGAGATGAGTAATTAACAAAAAGAAGCCCAGCTCTATAATATGTCCTGTGTTAATAAGTGCTACAGAGAAAGGCATCCTGGCAAGAGAACGTTTGATCAGAGATTTGAAGGAATCAAGGGAACAAGCCTTGAAGATGTTGGGGACGTAATGTTCAAGTGATAACAAAGGCCCTGAGGCAGGATGCGCTTGACAAATTCAGGAAACGGTAAGAAGCTGGTGTGGCTGGAGCAGAGAGACTGTACCACCCTCTACTCTAAGTTGTAAGCTCCTGGGGGCTAGAGACCCTGTCTGCCTGGCTCAAGGCTATGCCCCTAACGTCTAGCACAGGGGCCGGCACTTGCTCTAAAGGTACTGGATGAATCCACATCTTAACATAGCTTCCCACTGATCCAGTGTCAGCCATCGGGTTCTGAATGGAATAGACAGGGAGCCTTTGGACAAGGGCCGGTCTGGCAATAGAGGAACTAGATGTATATTATAAAACAGGCACAGCAAAGTGTTGGGGGGCTGTGGAAAATGAATCTGGGGGTCCTACCTGATGCTTCGGAGACCAAAGCTGCTGCTGGGAGAGGGCTCTGGAAATGTCTTCTTACAAGCACAGCCCTTGATTAAAGCTGTGCCCTTTCAGATGACTGGTGATTCCCTGTAGAAACAACACCCTCTACTTACAACACGTCTAATACTTCACTAAATGTTTTACTTGCACCGGCTTTGCATGATTGTTATGGAGATTAAATGAGACTTTATTTCCATTGTACAGATGAACAAACTGACATTTACAGAGGTCAGCTAACTTGCCCAAGGTCACACAACTAATGGCAGAGACAAGCAACGAGCCCGACAGTGTGACTCTGAAGCCCTTGTTCTTAACCTCTGAACCATAAATACCTCTCTCCTCCTCTTGCTGGTGGTGATGGGATGATCTTATTACAATGTGCCAATGGAAAAGAACCCAAACTTTATAAAATAATTTATAGAGGTTTACTCTGAGCCAAGTTTGCGGACCATGGCCTGGAACCATGCCCAAGAAGCCTTGAGCAAGTGGACTTGTTGTGGTTTTATACATTTCAGGGAGGCAGGAATTACATGTAAAATCATAAATCAATACATGGAAAGCGTCCGTTGGTTCGGCCTGAAAAGGTGGGACATCTCCCAGTGTGTGGAGGGTGGTTATAGGTCTATAACCTATATAATCTATAGGTTATAGGTGGGTTTAAAGAATCTTTGATTTTTTAATTGGTTAAAGAAATGAAGCTTTGTCTAAAGGCTCGGAATGTTTTAAGTTAAGATAAGGAAGTCTGCTAATAAGAGACAAGCTCAGGACATATACCCAGACTCAAGTGATCTATTAAGTAAATTGAGGACCAGCAGGTATGGTGTAAGCTTTGTCTTGCATAGCCTTAGGGCTGTTAATGAGTTACAAAGGACATCTCCAAGAAGGGAGGGGGCATGATGAGGCATGTCTGACCTCCCTTCACAGGGCCAGCAACTTAGCCTTAGGGTATTTTCAGGGTCCCTTGGCCAAGAGGGGTCCATTCAGTCAACTGGGGGCCTTAAGATTTTATTTTAGTTCATAAGCAATATAGGCACACAGGTGAATGAAGAGATTAAACCTCAGATTTGAGTTAGATTGGACCCCAATTTAGTGTGTTTTTGAATCAAATGACAGCAACCACCTCCATGTTTGTCTTCTGGATTGGGGTGCAGTGTGCAGAAGTGAGTGCAAGAACTACACTGAGAGGGAAGCCTTTGTGGAAGAATCCCTGACCTGGGAGGCTTTGAATTGACTTCGGAAAGTACCCCTCTGTAGGAGGGAGCCTGGTGATGAAAGGAAGTTGTGCCTAACAAAGGAACACCTGGAGTTTTCCATGGAAAATGGTATGGGAGCCCTGGAAAAACTTTGGCATGCTCTATCTCTCCAATCACGGACGAGATGAGACGAGGTGCGTGGTGCTTCCACTGGGACAAGCACTGACAGGAATTTCAGGTGGCGTGAGGACAGCAGCACCCACCTAAGGGATCAAGAAATGCCTCCAAAATCAACAGCTATTGATTCATTAATTTAGAATGTAAAGGGCACAGTGGAGATGTGTTGGCTACTAGCACTTGGCCTTACCAGCCAGGTCCCACAGCGTAAATTAGGAAGGAAATGATCCAATGGAAGTTCCTTAGATTGCTCCACGTGACCCCTAACACGATCACAACCCTATTCAAAGGGTATATGGGGCTCTTTAAGAGGACTAACTCAAGCCCTGAGTTCCCAGAGACGTCTTTTAAAAGGAACAATGTGTGCTTTCCCATCCCTATCTACTTCCCTCTGGAGAGTCTCTAAAGAAATCAAAGAGCCTGAAGACCGGAAGTAGCTTTTATCCTGTGATCTCACCACATCCCACTCGATGCTTTAGCGCCCAAAGGGAGGCCTCTTCCCTGAAGTGATAAGGAGAGCAGCTTTCTTGAAGATCTGAGTGGTCCTTGGAGCTGATGGCAGTCTTGTCAGCAGGATGTTGGCTGCTTAATCAGGGGCCTAATTATAATCTCTAAGCGAGTCCTGTCGCTAAAACTTTGAAGAGTTGACGTAAAGGCAAAACAATGAATGAACCCATTCCCCAGATTAAAGGACAACGGTGGATGAGTGGAAGATGCCTGGGTCAGTTCCTGACAGCATCACAGAACACTTTACCAGCAGACTAGATAGACTTCCTGCCCTTTAACTTACCTTCTGAACTTTCTGTGAGAACACTAATATCTTTATCAGGATAAAGATACACGAGCATCAGTCCCTCTGAGGAGAGGAAGCACATTAAAACGCATCAGGATGAAAACAATACACACCAGGACAAGCTATAACGGGAAAAACTACAACAACATCTGCCTGTGTCCTGTCTAAAGGCAGCAGAGTCAGTGCAGGAAGTGGCGCCACCAATTTAGAGCTGACTGCCAGAAATCCAGTCACTGTGATCTTCGTGAACTGCGGCATGCACTCGGGGGTCTGAGAGCACAGTGTTGGTGTTTTGTTATTATTATTATTGTGAATATGTTAAGGAAGAAATTGAGAGTCAGTAGTTAATGTCAGGAAGCCGTATCTCTTTCCCTAACATGACGCATGTTTTTTTAATGTGGTTCCACTGTTCCTCAGCAGCAGAAAGAGTATTGAACTAAGAGTTAGACCCCAAACCTGGGTCCGGTTTTGGTTTTGCCACTAACCGGATGACCTGCAGGGATTTTAGAGCCTGCACTGTGTAAGGCACTGGGCTAAGTACACTGGGAAATGCAAAGATGAATGATCCACGGCATCGGCATCTGCCCTCAAGAACTTGCATCCAAATTGAGGATAAAGGCAAAAACAAAACAAAACAGGAAAACAACAACAAAAAACCCCTGAGAACATAAGGGAGAGGGTAGTAGATGCTAAAATAAAAGTATAGTATTAAGACAATAGGGGCCAGGCGAGGTGGCTCATGCCTGTAATCCTAGCACTCTGGGAGGCCAAGGGCAGGGGGGATCGTTTGAGCTCAGGAGTTCGAGACCAGCCTCAGTAAGAGCGAGACCCTGTCTCTACTAAAAATAGAAAGAAATTAGCCGGACAACTAAAAATAGCAAAAGTTAGCCAGACGTGGTGGTGTGCGCCTGTAGTCCCAGCTACTCAGGAGACTGAGGCAGGAGGATCGCCTGAGCCCAGGGGTTTGAGGTTGCTGTGAGCTATGCTTGTGCCACGGCACTCTAGCCCGGGCAACAGAGTGAGACTCTGTCTCAAAAAAAAAAAAAAAAAAGAGGAGGAGATCGATTTCGATCCGTAAGATGTTTAATAGGCATGTAAAGAGGGCATTCTAGGTGGAAGAAGTAGCATTTTAAAAAAACAGAACCACAATGAGATACCATTTCACACCCATTACAATGGCTACTGTCAAAAAAAAAACAAAAACCTAACAAGTGTTTGTGAGAATGAGGAGAATTGGAACACGTGTGCCCTATTAGTGGGAATGTAAAATGAAGCAGCTGCTATGGAAAACTGTATGGTGGTTCCTTGAAAAATTGAAAATAGAATTACCATATGACCCCGCAATTCCACTTCTGGGTATATACCAAAAAGAATTGAAATCGGGATGTCAAAGAGCTATGTACACCCATGTTCACAGCAGCATTATTTATAATAGTTAAAACGTGGAAGCAACCAACCCAAGTGCCCATCAACCGGTGAATGGGTAAACAAAATGGTATATGCATGCAGTGGAGTATTATTCAGCCTTAAAAGTCAATTCTGACTTCAGTTTTGCTACAGCAAAACTGAAACTTGAGGACATGAGGCTAAGTGAAATAAGCCAGTTACAAAAAAAACAGATACAGTATAATTGCACTCATATGAGGTACATGGAGTGGTCCAATTGATAGAGACAGAAAGTAGAATGGTGGTTGCCAGGGGCTGGGGGATGAGGGGAATAGGGAGTTGTTGTTTATGGATACAGAGTTTCGGTTTTGCAAGATGAAAAGAGTTCTATGGATGGATAATAGCACAAAAATGTGAAGGTACTTAATGCTACTGAACTGCACACTTGAAAATGGTTAAGATGGTAAGTTGTATATTATGTGCATTTTATCATAATAATAAAAAACACAAGAAGAGGCAGGACTTAAGAGAAAAGAGTTTGTAAGCAAAGGGCTTAGGAGATAAAGACAGATCAGGGCCCCTGGAGAGCGTCGTAAGCCAGACCACGCCAATTCTGTTGCCACATGGCGTGTACGAGCGAGCGAGAGTGGAGAGGGTGAGAGGAAGAAATTCAGGACTGGCCACCTGTGGGGAGAAACACTCTTTGTCTTGGAAAGTATACAATAAACACTACAGTCATGTTTGGTATCAATCAATTTTATGCTCTTTTGCTATAAATGTGGTATTTGGAACTATCCCAGCATCATTCATGCTAATGGGGTAGAGGAGACACAGATAGATTCTTACTCATGTGAGAAAAGTCCCGGGGTGCCAGGCCACGCTCCATCCCCATCACCTAGGCAAACAGCTTTCTCTCTGGACATGTGGCAGGTGAATGTCCCAGATGGCACATCTAAATTAGGAGAATTAGAGGAGGGCTGAACAAAAGGACAAAGATGTGAGTGGGGTGTAAGGAACCACAAGGGATAGAGCAGTGTTCTGGAGCAAGTAACCATGGAAGGGGAGGGGAGGGAGTGGTTCCTGGCTCCAGAAGAAGTGAGCCATTCATGCGTCAAGTGGCTCAGTGGCCGCCTTGAGAAATACAGTGACCTTTGGTGCCCTGAAGCAGCCAGTCCGAGACAATCCCGCGGAGGGGGGAGAATCTGGGGAAAACAGCAACCCTGAACTCACTCCTTCTGTCTGGGATCCGATTCCAGGCTTTCGCATTGGCCAAGGCCCAGTTGGAAGCCGTGGACAAGGAATCTGTCTGATGTTGTCCAGTGGCTTTCTAACTTTTGCATACATACATCAGCATCCCCTGGAAGGCCTGGTGGAACACACATTGCTGGGCCCCACCCTACAGTTTCTGAATCAGTAGGTTAAAGTGGGGCTTGGGAATTTGCATTTTTAACAAGTTCCCAGGGGGTCTGGGAACCATACTTTGAGAACCGCTGATGTAGCCCATACAGGTCAGCCTCCCAGAACAATGAGCAGCAGAAAGATGGGAGCAGATCTGGAAAAGCAGACAACCTGTTTAATTTAATTACAGGTGTTGATGGACCCCATGTTAGTGTCTGAACCTTGCAGGCCTTTGAGGGAGAATTGTAAGATGCTTTCTAGCTCGCTTTCCGATCTCATGGACCCTGGACTGCAGACTCGAAAGCCCTGTCCCTGAGTGGCTATGGTGACTGCACTTCCTTCTGCAGGTGAAGCAGTTACTGTCGCTGTGGATTCTCCAGTGGTTCATAGAGCTGTGTGATGCGTTATGTGGATGGATTCTTGTTTTCTGATTGCTTTTCCTGTTCGATTTAAAGCTACTTGGGAAAGAGCATAAACATTTGACTTTTCCAGAATATTTCTCTGTAGATGAAGAGGCATTCACTACATCGGATAAACTATGTTCCAAAATAAGTAGGTCCCATTTGATTAGTGTAAAATCAGACATCAAGGAGATCATTTTAAATATTATAGGAGAATGCTCTTAATTAACGAAAGTCCCGTGGATTTATACTGACTATGCCTACTAAATTGTTATTCAGTGTTATTTATAAAATACTTTTCTCTTTTTAAGAGCTCATTTGTTACAATCAAAAGACCCCAGTGATCCTCCAGGTCATTGGGGACTGCACATGTGTGAGCATTTGCACGTGTGCCAAATGTTTATGCATCTCTTCAGGGTGTTTGTTTTTGTGTTTCATACATTTACAGTGATGCAGATGATATATGGGCATGGCTGAAAGGGTCTGACAAATTCCCCTCTGTTCTTTGGTTCTGCTTTTGTTTTCTTTCAGTTAAAAAAAAATACTTAAATTCTTGGCCAATGGCTGGTTGAAAATAGACACCCTCACAGCAGTCATAAATTACAACCTCCAGGACTCCTAAAACATCTTTTGAACAATCATTTTGCTTTCTCTTCAGGGGATCTCTGACCCAGAAATTCAAGCTGCTCTTAAATTACTGATTCTTGTGTTCATTCACTGATCCGTGGCTAGGAAGTCAATCTGTGGCTGGCTTAAGGATATGAAAGTACGTCATGGGGAAGATTGCAGTTGGGATATTTGTGTCTGGATTCTGAAAATTAAAGAGTTCCAGGTACCTTTAGGGTAGATCTTTCATTAAGAACTTTCAGAGACCGGGGCCCATAGAAGAGTCTGCCCCTGTAGACCTGTTTTATTCATTTAACAACTTTGTCGAGTACCCACAGTGTTCTGGAAACCTATTTTGGTGTGCACATGGGCTCTTCATATAGCAGACACAGACCCGTACATAAGAAGCCAGAATACGAGGAGATGAGTTCTCCCAATAGACTTTCGGATCCCTGAAGACAGAGACTGGGTTGGTTGTTTCAGGACTGTATATCCAGCTACCTAGCACACACTGGGTTGTTTCAGTAAATATTTGCTGACCGACTGCAGCAATAGAAAAATAAACAAAGAGCTTCTCTGGGAGCACAGAGGAGCAGCTGCTTCATCCTCCCCAGGGGCTTCAGAATGAGCAGCCAGGAGAAGCGAGAGGGCGTGAGCACCCTGCCTTCCCAGGGGCCCGGGAGCAGCCCTCGCTCTATCTTTAAAGGTTCTGTGTGTTTTGGCAAACAAAAGAGACAAAACAAGCCTGGATTCTGTTCTAAACATAGTACCTCAAGCTGTTAGGGCTGACAGCCTGAAAATGTCTGTAGACTTTTTCCATGGAATTACCATCCCTTCATGTTTCCCTTGACTCCAGCGTTGGTAGATTCAAACCAGATTTCTTATAACCTCAAAATTCATTCATTGTGAATCGAAAGGACCTGAGCCTTACCTTTCTGAAGAGTGTAAAGAAGGCATTAAATCAGCTGACATCCCTGTCTGCCCCGTTCTTGTTTCCTTGTTATTCTTCCTTGGTTGTGGGCCTAGGACAGGGCTGGATATTAGGGATGAAGGTGGATATGGTAAATAGAGCCATAAAGCCAGAAAGTTTATTGAGATAAGAGGAAAAATAAAACTCCCAATGGATTTACAGTCCTCCAGGAATTGTCTGGTTCTGGATTCGGGAGCTCTGCTCAATAGGGAGGAGCTCAGTGCGAATGGGAGTGCAAAGCGGGAGAAACACTGCCATTTGTCTCTTCTCTTCCTCTAGCCAGCCACAGGCCGAAATAAACCAGGAGACCCAGTGGCCACTGGAGACAGTTGGTCCAGCTCACAAGAGCCAATGGCTGAATTTTCAGGAATTTGGCAATGTCTGATAGACACATCCATTATTAAGAATTACACAAACTTACACTTAAATAAATGATACTAAAGACAAAGGTGTTAAATGCTCAAAACTCATAATCTCCTAATTATTATGCATTTTACTATTTGTTATGCTTTTGAGGTTATTTACGTCTATTCTACCTGTATGGTAGAAATACTGTAGATGGTATACTACTACCTTTCTCTTCCCCAACTCTGTGTTCAGTGTCCTCGTGATGGTAGCTTAAAATTGGCCAAGGTGGGAGTGTTTACACCAGGGAAATCGGTAAATGCTGCAACTCGGGGCTTTTTTTCCCACCAGAGTCAGTTATTAAATATTTACTAGCACATCACTGCAAAGGACCCTCTGAAGTTTCTTAGGAATAGACTTGCTTACGTTTCTATAGGCCTTGGGGTGCTGCGGGCCGTCCAGCTTAGTGATCTCTGAGCAATGTTTGCTGGACTGTAATAGAGGGCCTGTCACTTGCAACCCAATTGCTGTGTACTGGTGCATTATGTCATCAGTCTGTAGTTGGAAATATGTCATTATATAATCAAATAGCAAATAACGCAGAATGGATTTTAACAACTTTAAGATATAATCCACACACCATATAATCCACTCACTTGAAGTGTACAATTCAATGACTTTTAGTATATTTGCAGCGTTGTGCAACCATCACCACAATCCATTTTAGAACAAGCTCATCACCCTGAAAAGGAACGCTACACCCATTAGCAGTCGCCCCCTCTCCTCTTAGTCTTTCCTCTCCCCTCCAAGCCCGAGGTAACCGCTAATCTACTTTCAGTCTCCAGAGATTGGTCTGTCTGAACACTTTATATCAACAGCACCATACAATAGGTGGTCTTCTGTGACTGCCTTCTTCCAGTAACGTAATGTTTTGAAGGTTCGTCCACATGTCAGCGTGCGTCAGTGCATACCGCATTCCTTTTCCTTGCTGAATACTGTTTCCTTGTGTGGATATACTACTTGTTTATCCTTTTATCAGTTGATGGGTATTTGGGTTATTTCTACTTTTTGACTATTATCAATAATGCTGCTATGAACATTCTGTACATACAAGATTTTGTGTGGACATAGGTTTTTGTTTCTCTTGAGTGTACACCCACCTAGGAGTGAAACTGTTGGGTAATATGCTAATTCCATGTTGAACAATGTGAAGAACTGCAAAATGTTTTCCAGAGCAGCTCTACCAGTTTACATTCCCATCTGCAGTGCATGAGGGTTCCAGTCTCTCCACATCCTCATCAACACTTGTAATTTTATGACTTTTTAATTTTAGCTTTAGCCATCTTAGCGGGTATGAAATGGTATCTCACTGTGGCTTTGGTTTGCATTTCCCTAATGGCTAATGATGCTGAGTATCTTCTCGTGTGCTATTGGCCATTTGTATGTATATCTTATCTGAAGAAATTTATATTCATATTCTTTGCTCGTTTTAAAATCAAGTTTTTTTTTATTATTGAGTTGTAATAGTTCTGGATATAAGTCCCCCATGAGATATGTGATTTGCAATTATTTTCTCCCATTGTGTGGTTTGTCTTCACTTTCTTCATGGTGTCCTTTGAATCACAATAGTTTTTAATTTTTATGAAGTCCAATTGACCTATTTTCCCTTTTGTTGTTGTGCTTTTGATATCATATCTAAGAAGGTTTTGCCTAACCCAAGTCCACAAAGACTTACTCCTATGTTTCTTCAAGAGTTGTATAGTTTTAGCTCTTACGTTTGGGCCTATGACATATCTGGAGCTAATTTTTGTGTATAGTGTGAGGAAGAGGTCCGGCTTCACCCTTGCGCACTTGGATATCCAGTCGTCCCAGCACCATTTGTTGAAAAGAATATTCTTTCCATATTGAATTGTCTTGGCACAGAATAGATTTTGAAATGTTATCTCACCTTTTCACCTGATGCTACTCCCAATGTCTTTACACATCTGCTTGTTTTCGTTCATCATTTCTGGCCCCGCAGCTCAGGCTGCACGGCCAGGCCTTCCCATAGGGGCCCGTCTTACACACACCCTGGCATATCTGTAACCCAGTTAAAAGCCACTCTCTAATCTCCACGTGTATTAATCAGGGTAGACCAAGTACTGTAACAAACAACCCCCTAGATCTCAGTGGCCCAACATAATTAAGGTTGCTTAATTGTAGTCCCACATGAGTCAGTGAGGGGAGGGGTGTTCCACACTGTCACTCAGGACTTAGGCTCCCTCCACCTTGAGGCTCTGCTGTCCCCTAGGCCTCCCCAGTCCTCTTTCTTCCCTGGAATGTTGGCCAGATCCAGGTGGCCAGGTCTGCTATCCCTTGGGCTTCAGCGTCCCTCACCAGATCCTCTGGCTCTGGACAGCAGGCAAGGGAAGGAGGAGAGAGAACATGAGGATCGTGTAGGAGTTTTTCAAGGGCCAGAACTTGACGTGGGACACATCACTCCTACATGCTCTCCATTCCCCAGAACTCAGTCTCGTGGCTCCCGCTGGCTACAAGAGAAACTGAAAGATGTCAACTCACTGTGTGCTGGGAGGAAAAATAGACAGAATTTGGTGAAGGTCTCTGCCGTACCATCTTACCATCTATTTTTAAGAATTGACCAAAAAAAAAAGTGAGTGCCTGTGTGTTTGTTCCCAGCTGCTGCACAGACCTTGGCCTCCAAGCTCCTTTCTCCACACTCTGCGACAGGGAAACGTCTCTCTGGTGTCTCAGCCTCAGTGTGTGAGCCCCTGTGGAAGGAAGTTGCTGGTTTGAAGAAAGGCAAAGGTCTGTCTGAGCGGAAGAGAGGCCAGAACCGCAGCAGAGTCGATGGGAAGTGCGGTAGAACATAAAATTCCCGGGGGAGGGAGCTGGTTTCCTGAAACTTTCAGCTCTAAGGGACCTGAGAATTATACGATGGCAAGTCCTTGGAATCAGGACGCTGAGGTTGTAGACTGCATTATGAGTCTGGATCTCACAAATGTTCATTTGTTGAAGGTCACACACGGAGGGATTGTGAACAAATGTGGCATGAAGACAGAGTGGGTTTCTCCTCTTG
The DNA here is from genome assembly GCF_000956105.1 of Propithecus coquereli. Taxonomy (NCBI): domain Eukaryota; kingdom Metazoa; phylum Chordata; class Mammalia; order Primates; family Indriidae; genus Propithecus; species Propithecus coquereli. The sequence goes on along the minus strand of NW_012142190.1, from coordinate 408,966 downwards.
GAAGGACCTCCCAGGAATTAAATTGTATAGCCCTCTGATCAAACTGCGCTCTGTCTCGTAGTCACGGAAATCACTCCCTTTCCTTGTCTGTGTCCTTCTGCTGCAGCCAAAGTCCTTTCCTCTCCTCCGCCACTAACCGGAGTGGGAAGCCACAGCCACGCTGCTCCCAAAGTGGACGGTAATGAAACAAAGAGTCCCTGGATCTCTCCTAAACCATCTGCCGTCCCCAGTTAATTAGTCCCATCCCACTGTCTTCTCCTCATGGGGCCTCGATTGCCACTCCCCTTGGAAAGGCTCGAAGCTCCTGCACCTCACTGCAAGTCTGGTCCCTGAACTGAACCCATTCCCAACATTAGAGGAAACGTATTTGCGCATTTCTGGAAGATTCACTTTGCCGACTTTTCAGAAGCTTCACCCACTCACTTACCCCATCGGTGACTTGCTCTTATCACTGCTGATTTGGAATAATGTTGTGTGTGGCCTGGCATCTCCTCCCTGGCTGTCCCATGAACGCTTTCTCAGGCCACACCTGTTCCCGGAACAACCCCTTCACTCCTAGCTCAAAACCCCCTCCTACCATATTCAAATAGTTCTAAAATCACACCTTTCTCACAGAGCCTTTCCCAATAAGCCGGACCAGCATGGTGGATCCCCCACCCCCAAAACCCATCCTGTCTGGACCTGCTGTACACGGGTCATTCATCACACAGACACACCAGAAACTCTTGCGCCATTCCTTTATTCATTCCATTTCACTCATTAACACATTTGTTATTTGTCTCGGGCTGGTTTGCCCAGTCGTAGCTGTTGGTCTGAATCAGTGAGTTCCATCTTACACTGCGAACGTTCAGAAGAAGGGATCCTTTCAACCTGATTACAGCCACCAGTGGCGATGCTCTGCTTTCCTTCAGACTCTGGCCTGTGGTCACACGAAACTTCGGGGCTGAAGTCATGTCTGTGGCTCCCCCAGTGCACATGTCGACTAAAGGAAAGAAAAGGGAAGCTGAGGGCAGACCCTTTATCACAGACCCAGCTTTAAACAGAGCACCTTTGGGATTCTCACCTGAACCCAGGGAGGAACCTAACATCATCCTCATTTTCTAGACGAGGCTCAGCGAGGTCAAGTAGCTCACCCCAAATCAAATCACATGTTCTGGAACCAATGTGCAAATCCATGTCTGTCTGAATTTCTGTTTCTTTGGTGCTCCGTGAGCACGTGTGGCAGGTGTTATTGTTCACCGTACTTGCTTAGAAGAAAGAGCCTCAGAGCTTTCTCTAAATGCATGTGTTGATCACAAAGGATGGAGGATGGCAGTGAAAATGCATCCCGTCTATTAGACAATTAGCCCAATACACACGCCCTCCTGAAGGTGGGTGAGTAGTCTCATTTAGGTATAAGAGAGATAGCACGTGCAATGAAATGTTTATAGACATCCCATTCCCCAGCCTCTGTGACAAAACTGAGCAATGTTTTCATAGAGAAAAGCCAAATGGTCACAAGAACAAATTTGGGGCCCAGTTCTATCCTACATGATGGTAAGAATGGATTGCTTTGGGGAAAGGTAAAGGGCAACTATGTACGAACCAAAAAACCTTTTTTAGGGTCCCTCTCTCTGCTCATAGCTAGGCTCATGAAGTTCTTTTGCAGCCTATAGCACTGACACAGGTGTGTGGAAGGGGGTTTAGAGCAGATTTCACTAAGACCACAGTGAAAGGCTTTGGGCTTCCTGATCATTAGCAGCTGAGAGCACCGTCAGGCCATGCAGAGGGACTGCAGTTAATTCCCCATGAGGCCATTTGTGTCACTAGTCAGGTCTTCTTCCAGGTGCTCCTCCCCCCCAATTACTACCTGGGGGTGGTGGTGGAGGAGGAGTCCTGTTACCTACTCCTGATTATTTCACCTTTAGATTTTCAAATTTTAAAAAAAACTACCTTCTATTTTAAAATTAAAACGATAGAAAGCACTTAAGCTACCGTTAAATTTTAGATGCAATGTGAATGATTTTAGACTTTTTCTCGGCAGCATGTTCTCACAGGAAAACGGGAGGGCGCTGGCCAGGGGTGGGGTCGTGTAAGGTACGTGTGTAGGGCGGAGAGTAGAGATGGCAGAGGTGGGATTTACAAAGCAGCCCCGTCTGGCGCTTCAGCTCCCTTTGCTTCTTGGGGACAGACTTTGGCACAGAACTTTGATAGTGGTTAAGAGTTCTCTCAGTAACTAGGAAGGGTCTAGAGCAGCCCAGTCCAATAGAAATATAATGTGAGCCACAAACTTGAGCACATATGTACTTTTAAGTTTTTTAGGAGCCACATTTTAAGGAAGCAAAAAGGAACAGGTGAAACTGATTTTAATAATATGTTTTATTTAACCCACTGTGTCAAAAATATTATCATTTCAACATGTAATCAGTTTCTTTAATGAGATAATTTACATTCCTTTTTTATATGAAGTATTCAAAAATTCAGTGTGTATTTTATGTTTATAACACATCTTAATTTGGATTAACCACATTCCAAGTGCTCAATAGCCACATGTGGCTAGTGGCTACCACCATATTGGCCAGCACAGATCTGAAGAGTTAATTCTTCTGTGACTCCATGACTTCTTCTCTGATTTCTCCCAATCCCAAACTGGAATGACCATGGCATTCCAAATGTATCAGTTAAATATTGCATCATAATAAGCTACCTCAGAACTTAGTGGCCTAAAACAACAGCTATGTATTTGATCACTAATTCGTGTGTTAGTAATTTGGGTTGTGCTCAGCGGGGATGGCTAACCGGTGTTCTGAATGGTGTTGGCTGTGCTCACTCACGTAGCTGGGCCTTGGCTAGGACAGCCAGGCTGGCTGGGTCTCTCTCCATGTGTTCTCTCACCCTCTGTGAGGCTAGCTGGGGCTGTTCACATAGTGAATGAAGAATCCTCAGCATCTGGAGAGAGCAAATCCCAGGGTACATTTGCTTTTCAAGCCTCTGCTTGCATCACACTTGCCAATATTCCACGGACCAAAGCACATCACGTGGCCAGCCCCAGACCCAATGCAAGAGGAAATTATGCAAGGACATGAGTTTGAGGAGATGTGACATATTCAGGGCCATTACTGTAAAAATCTAGCATATCGTATTTTATAGAGCATATGCTATAATGTGTTTCATGTTCACCATAAGAGCAACTTTTTATTTTGGAAATATGGGTTCTTAGTGTGCCTTGATTACTATGATAGTCAGCCTCTAAGATGGTCCCAAATGATTCTCACTACCTGGTTTTCACATCCCTGTGTAATCCCCTCCCACATTGATTAGGGTGACCAATGTAGCCAATAGGATAGTGTGGAAATGACAATGTGTGACTTCAAAGATCAGGTCATAATCGCCATTGCAGCTTCCATCTTGGTTTTTTGGATCACTCACATTGGGAAAGTCAGCCATCATGTCATGAATACAGTCAGCTGTGTAGAGAGGTCCACATGATGAGGAATTGAGGCTTCCCACCAACAGCCAATACTGACCAGTCCACTGCATGAGTGCACCATCTTAGAGCAGATCTTCCAGCCGCAGTCGAGCCTTCAGATGACTGTGGCCCATGACAGACCTTGAGCCAGAGCCATCAGCTAAGCCATTCCCAAATTTCCGACCCACAGGAAACATGAGATAATAAATGTTTATTTCCTAGATGCAAAGTTTTGGAATACTTTGTTACATAGCAGCAGGTAACTAATAAAATTACCTACTAGTTTTATTTAGGAGAAAGACAGAAGGTCTAAATTCATCACTGGCATATTCTGATTACAGAGAAAAATTTAATTTAATTTGTCTTAGATACCAAATCTAAATTCTTTTCCCTAAGGCAGAAATAGATTTTGCCTTTTTATATAAAGAATGTTTCAAACAAACAAAAAATAAATGAATAGCCAAATTTTAAATTTTGTGCCAAACATATCCAACATCATGAAATATATAGTTCCTCCAGCAAACTAAAGTAACAAACCTTTACTTTGGTTTCTTATGCAAAAGAGATGTATTTTAAAATATTTTAAGATATAGGGAGGTAAGGAATCTGGCTGAATATCACGTCCATGGGACTTCGAAATTTTCTTCAAACAAATCCTACATATAAAAATAGCTTGTGGAGAGTCCCTTGGGAATTCCCATAAACTCTACTTTGCTGCTTGGTACATGCTGTGCTCCTATTAAATGTCGTTGAGTCATTTGAGATTTAGGCAACACAGCGTTGTGTTGAATCCTGGCTCCATCATTTACTAAAGCAATTTCTCTGAGCTTTGGTTGCCTCATATCTAAATGGAAAGAATAATGCATACTGTGTGGGATTGTTGAGAGATTGTATGTGGTAACATGTATAGAGAACTTAGCATCAGACTTGTGCTAATAAGGGAGATATGCCACTATCTTTTCTGCTGCACTATAGTATATGTGTTTCTTGACTCTTTCAGGCAGTGCATTTGTTTCGTGCTAGGAAACGCATGTTGACAGTGAGAAAATTCATTAGAGGATTGCACTGATGGCCTCGTAGTAACTTTATTGCTCCTGGGCAGTATTATAGCTTTTACTGTATAAAATGAACCCAAAGGAAGCTGAAGTATTAATTATTAGAAATTCGTTCATAAAACACTGAGTAATTAAAAAAATAAAATCAGAGACAAACTTACTGCAGTTGCCAATTCTGTATATCACATGAAATTCTGACTCTCCCTGTTTGGAATACTTGATCTAGTAGAACTTAATTGGAGGCTCAGTCTGGCCATATTTTACACTGAACTTTTTATTTTATCATTTATTCATTCATTCAATAAATGAAGCAAGAGACTCCAAGATAATCAATTGCAAAGAGTGGTTGTGCCCAACCAGACCCCCAAACCATCCCCAGTTCTGATTGTCTTTTGTTTAAAAAGCACAGACATTGTTTGATGTTGCCCAGATGTGGAGAAAGACGTAGGGAGAGACTGCCAAGAGATGGTGTGCCACTTGGGCAGCCTGCACTTCCTGCATTTGACACAGAAACAACACATGAATTTCCTGCGGGTTTTGTAGACAGCTCAGAAGGTGGCTGAACTTAAGCTACCACCCAAGGTCACTGTCCTTCAGGCAAGGGCACCCTAGGAGCTGAGGTGGAAGCTGTGGTGGGCAGGGAAAGCTCAGAGCCAGGGCCAGATCTTCATGCTGGGGGATTGGGCAGCAGGGGAGGGACATCTGAATGCTCATTTAGAAAGCCCACAGATACGTCGCGAGCAGCCGTGCAGACACTGCGTCGCAATGGTCAGACTTCCTGAAGAGGCTACAGCAAACCAGAGAGGAGGCTGTCTCCTGTCTCCTGGCAGTCCAGCAAGGAGCTGTCCCTGTTGGCTCAGTTCCACCTCCTGCCCCAACCCAGGAGGGCAGATGCAGGGTGGAGGGAGGGTAAAGGTGTTTGCCCACCACGCCTCCGTCCCCTACGCCAAGTTGCTGGGGGAAGAGGAGGAGGACTCTAAGTAGAATCTCAGGTTAATACTTTAAAGAGAAAACTTTTTTATTACAGAAAATTTCAAACATAAATATAGAAAGTAGTGTGGTGACTCCTGTCACCGAGTTTCAATAGCGACCGACTCAGAGCCAATCTTGCTCGTCTATACCCTCCAACTTCCCCACCCCAAATTATTTTAAAGCAAGTCTCAGCTCCCACACTATTTCACTCATAAATATGTTAGTATATATTTCTAAAAGATAAAGACTTCAACATAACCATTTCATTCCTGAATATTATCAAATATTCCCATATTGTGCCATAGTTTTCTTATAGTTTGATCAAATAAGAATCCAAATAAGTTCTATGCATTGCAAGTGGGTTTTTTTGTCAAGATTCTTTTAATCTGTGGTTCCCTCCTCTTTCTACTTTTTTTTCTTGCAATTCATTTATTAAAGAAATTCAGGTGGGTTTTTTTTTTTTGATTACTTCCACGTGACCTTGTTTAACATGTTCCTCTGTCCCACCTTTTCTGTAAATTAGGTAGTTAGATCCAAAGGCCTGAACAGATTTGAATTGGGTTGGTTTTTTGGCAAGACTATTTCATGGGTGATATGTTCTTCTTCAGGAGAAATGTAATGTCCCGTTCTCTCTCTCTCTCTCTCTCTCTCTCTCACTCTCAATTGTGATTAAAATGGAAACCACATACATAACATTTACCGTTGTAATCATTTTTAAATGTACAGTTCAGTGGTATCACTATGTTCACATTGTTGTGCAACCATCATTACCATTAATCTCCAGAACTTTTTCGTCTTGCAAAACTGAAACTTCATATGCATTAAACAATAACTCCTCATTGCCCAGCCCTGGCAACCAGTGTTCTACCTCTGTCTCCATGAATTGGACTACTTTAGGTACCCACATAAGTGGAATGATGTAATGTTTGTCTTTTGGTGATTGGCTTGTTTCACTTAGTGTAATGTCTTCAAGGTCCATTTTGCAGCTTGTGTCAGAATTCCCTTCACTTTTAAGGCCTCTGTTGCATGTGCAGATATTTTGTTTATGCGTTGATTCGTTGGTGGACACTTGGGTTGTCCCACCTTTTGGCTGTTCTGAAGAATGCTGCTATGAACATGGTGTGCAAATATCTCCTTAAGACTCTTCTTTTAATTCTTTTGAGTATATACTCAGAAGTGCAATTAATAGATCATATGGTAATTCTATTTTTAATTTTTTGAGGAACCTGCATGCTTTTTTCCATAGCAGCTGCACCATTTTACAGTCCTACTAACAATGTGCAAGTGTTCCAGTTTCTCTACATCCTCACCGATACTTGTTATTTGCTGTTTTTGATAGTAGCTGTGCTAATGGGTGTGAGGTAGTAGCTCATTTTGGCTTTGATTTGCATTTCTGTAATGATCAGTGGTGTTGAGCATCATTCCATATGTCAGTTTGGTCAGTTCTATATGATCTTTGGAGAAATGTCTATTCAAGTCCATTTTTTAATTGGGTTGTTAGGTTTTTTGTTGCTGAGTTACAGGAGTTTTTTAATATATTCTGGATATTAACCCTTTATCAGATAAAATGAGTTGTAAATATGTTTTTCATTCTGTCTGTTACCTTTTCACTCTGTTGACTGTGTCCTTTGATGCTCAGAAGTTTTTTATTTTGATGTAGTCTCATTTGTCTGTTTTTACTTTTGTTGCCTGTTATTTTGGTATCGTGCCCAGGAAATTGTCTTTTAGCCATCGTTGGTGATCATTGCTAAGAACAATGATTTCATCAGAAGTTCCTCAAAAATGTTATATTCTGATTTAGTTCTTTATTTATTAGCTGGAATACTTCTGTCGAAGAGATATTTCCCTCATCAACTACCCAGTTATCCTAAGGCTCATTTTATACTAGGAACATTTATTCTTTCTCTTTCTTTACGGGTGGTCAAAATAATGTCTTGGTTCCCTAACCATCCTTAAAAGATGGCAGATGAGTTGAGAAGATTTTTTTGGTTTTGGTTTTTTTTTTTTGGTGGGAGGGGGACAGGGTCTCACACTGTCACCCAGGCTGCGCCACTACACTGATTAATTTTAAATTTTTTGTATAGATAAGTTCTCATTATGTTGTCCAGACTGGTCTTGAACTCCAGGTCTCACGGCATCCTCCTGCCTTGGCCTCACAAAGTGCTAGGATTACAGGTGTGAGCCACCTCACCCAGCCAGAGAAATTTTTTAAAGTTTTATGGTGAACATACAGATTTAATAATTTTGATATGTTTCATCCACTGCAGTTATTATTTTTATTGTTGTTCAAATGTTTCCATCTTTAGAAAGAGGAAGACTCTTCAAGTTGGTTTCTGAATTCTTTTGGCGTGGCGCTAGGATTCTTTTATCAATTCCTTGCTTTCTGGTATTCCAAAATGTTTTAGGACTATTTTGCACATTTCCTGTCCCAGACAGAGAATTGGCCACTGAGATAATATTTAAATATAAAAAGTACTGAGATTTTAAAATGTAGAATGAGACTGTTTTAATAATATGAACATTGTGGAATTGGACTGAATTATCCCAAGATTCTTGGCTATTGAGAATAGCATAATCAGAGAAGTTGTGGAAAAACAAGAAATAATTTCATGTTTATACCCCCAGTGAATTGAAGATTCTCTATAAGCTGATGCAGACGTCCAAGTGGAAAGGTCAAGAGGCAGTTGGAGGCATAATTCTAGAGCTCAGTAGAAAGGTCTAGGCTGACAATACGGATTTGGGAATTATCCTATGGACTTGAATGTAAATCTAAGGGGTGGACGAGATGATCTAGGGAGGAAACACTGAGAGGAAAGAGAAGAAGGCCAAGGGCAGAACCCTGGGCTATGCCAACATTTAGCATTGAGAACAGATAGAACCAGAAAGGGGATCTGAATGTTTAGTGAGTTAGAAGGAACCCAGGACCTTGAGGTGGTCTTGAAACCAAAAGAAGAGTGTATTTCAAGAAGGAGGCTCTGTGTCACAGAGAGAAGTTGAGAGAGAGAAAGATAGAAAAGTGGCCATTGCATGCAGCAAACTGGAAGTCATCTGTGAGTTTGACAGGAAGGGTTGCCAAGGTTGGAGGAGACGGAGGCGTCGAAGGAGTAGATTGAGGAGATGGACGTGTTCTCATGGAGACTGAGGAGTAGCAGGCTCTCAGTGATCCCGTGACACCAAGTGACAGGCCAAGGGATCTCCTTACTGAAGGCCAGACTGCCACACAAGAGAGGAGACCTCCACTTCTTCAAGCAGGCAGCCCGGCAGAGTGCATGGGCAGATCAGGCCTACTGTTTACCTGCTTTTTAAAAATTGTGGTAAAAAACGCATAACATAAAAGTTACCACCTTAACCATTTTTTAAGTGTACAATTCAATAGTGTTAAGTATATTCACCTTGTTGTGCAATGGATCTCCGGAACTTTTTTCACCTTGCAAAACTGAAACTCTATACCCATGAAACAGCAACTCCCTAATCCTCTTTCCCCCAGCCCCTGACAGTCACCATTCTGCTTTCCGTCTCTGTGAATTGACTGTCTAGGTACCTCGTGGAACTTACCTGCTTGGTTAAGAAGTCTGAACTCAAATCTCAGAGAACCACGGTGTGAAGGACTCTGCGGAAGAAGAGTTGGGCTGCACAGAGAACAGGTAAGTGCAGGCAGGCGAGGCCCAGGCTGGGAAGGGTCCCACTAACCAAGAGCAGCATTCTGGGAACACAGAAATAAAACAGACCACCAAGAGATACTTCCCCAGCTTGCGGCTGCCTGAGAGATGAGACTGGGAGAGCCGGGATGGACAGCGAGAGGAGTAAGATTCAGTGTCCCACACAGAGAAAGAAGTACCAGAGAGTGGCTGTTGCCACCCTGTTAGGGAGCAGAGAGATGCAAGGTGGTTTCAGCAGCAACCGGAAGAGGCCCAGCAGAGAGGGCTCAGGTCGATCAGCCTCCCCTTTGAAATGAAGACCAAAGGGTGAAAGAGAAGGTTGAAATCAAAAACAAGTATTTGTACCCACCCTGACGTGAAGCCGGGTGTGGCTGGGGCCGACCGCACAGCTCCAGACAACCATTGTGTTCTGGAACAGTGCTCGGTCCTCCTGCAGGAGTGTGCCAGGGAGGCGGGCCTGCGTGGCCCTATCAAGAGAGAGCTATATACAGCACACCTGGGCTCACCTTCTGAAAGCCTTCAAGACTGCGTGAAAGGGAGATGCCACGTTGCAACCAGAGTCTCCGAGTCTCCAGTCCTGGTGCGATAACCTGTGGCAAACCCAGTTTGAGTTCCTTGATTACTTCCTTCAAAGCCTGTACTGGGGGAGGTGGTGACGGAAGAATTGTCATTCATTCATTCATTTGGTTTGCTCATATGGTAACGCTAATGTAGGAATATTAGCTACCGTATCGACCAACTAAAGCTCAGTGTTGCAGCCTGGTTTTTATATTCAATCCTAGCAACTTACCTGGGCTGCAGGAACCCGGATTCTAGTCCCAGTGCTGCCACCTATCAGCTGTGTGACTGTGGCCAAGTCACTTGACTTCTCTAAGCCTTTGAAGCAGATCTGTGAGGGAAATGAATAATACTTACACCACGGAATTGTTTTATTAAATGAAATTTAATAAAATGAAATGGTATCTGTGAAATTAATTTATTGACTGTAAATTATTACCAAAAGTTTAGATTTTATTTTTTATCCTTAAAAGGGCATTTTATCCAATTATTGATAAAGCCCTCCAATGGCTTCGCATTGCCCCTTGAATAAAATTCAACCTCCTTACCTTGACCTCAGAGTGTATGTGATTTGGTCCCCACCTAACTCTGACTTCGTTTCTTGCCACCCTCTTGCTCTCTTTCATACACATACTCTCACCTCACTGAACTTATTTCTGTTCTACAAGCTGTTCCGATGCTGTTCCCACCACAGGGCTTTTGCACATGTTCTCCCTCCTGCCTAGAATGCCTCTCATGTGCCTCGATTCTTCTCTCCACTCTGGTTTCAACTCGAATATAATTTCACCAGACCCCTCCTTCTTGATAGTCTTATCCCTGTAACCTATTTTATTTTCTTCATGAAATTATCACCCTCTTACTTACGTATGTTTTACTTACTCATTATCTGTGTTCCCTACCAAAAGGGACATAAAGCCTAGAATTTTGTCATATTCACTTCTGTATCCTTCACCTGGAATAGTGCCTGGCTCTTTGGAGGAGTTCGGTAAATATTCATATAACAAATGAATTACTACTGGGGAAATTCTTTCTATTAAATTTTTAGTAGCTTCACTCATGGAAGCAAAGTAAATTTCAAACAATAATTGTATATCACAAAGAATTTAGTTCTTTGGGTCCTTCTATATTTTTTAAGCAAAAATTATATTCATACTACTGAGCATGTTACTTTAGAATCTACATTTTTTCAACATCACTGAATGTTTCCCCTGCAACATCATTTTTAATGGTGCATATGGATGTTCCGTAGTTTATTTAACCAATTCCCTGTGGTGCATAGAATGACAATATGACTTAAAGGGCCTTCCAAGGCTGTGACAATTTAGACTTTTACCAATCAGTATAAAATAGATTCATTTTCCTGAATTCCTCCCCATACTAAATTTTATCATTAAAGAAAAACCAAAATGTTTGCTAATTTTATAAGTGAAAAAGGATCTCACTGTTGCTTTATTTTGCATTTCCTTTAGTTACTTGTGAGTTTGAATTCTTTTTCTTCATTTGCCATTTTATTTTGTTGTATTTCTTCCCTCACAAATCATCTCCTCATTTTTTGTTGGTTTTTCTTTTTTTTTGGTGATTGTTGATTTTTCATGTGGTATTCATATTTTGCAGATTTGCAAGGGCTATTTTTATGTTAAGGCAATTTACCTTTGTCGACAACTGCAACTATTTTTCCAATATGTTGATTGCCTTTTAATTTTGTTTTTGGCCCTGGGGCAATATAAATCCCTAGCCAGGCTCATGTCCTGGAACCTAAGCCGGCCAGAAGGGAAAGCTCACTGCAGTGAAATCTAAGTCCCAGCTCAGCACGCCCAGGGCCCTGAACAGCACAAGGCCAGGCTAGATTGTCTGAGGTGTCAAAACAATTCCAAACTAAAAAGTCATAGAACAACCAGCTGCCATTTATTCTTACCAGTGGGCCCTATCTCTGACCCAAGGGTACTTAAATTTTAAATAGGAACTTATAAAGATGCAAAAGAATGCAGTTACAATGGTAAAATAACTGGTATTAGGAATTTTTAAATAATTTTTAAAAGTTTTCCAGAGTGCAGTCTTCTTCTGCCTTCTTATAAGACTGGCAATATGGTAGTGGGGAGACCTGTGGAGGGAGGTCGGCAGTGAGGAGTGTTCATTGTGTATCGGGAGGGTGGGGGGTACCTCACATATCTTCCATCTCCAAATGACCATGTGAATATCCTCGGAAAAGTGAGGCTGCCTCTCAATGTGGCATGATTTCTAGAACCTGCCACCCCTCCTTTGTGAAAGACTTTCGGAAGATTGGCGAGCCTTTCCGTGGTTCAATCTAACTCCCTTCGGGATGTAACCTGCTCCTTGGGGCTGTCATTAAGTCCCCTCTGGCTATCCCACCTCCTGGCTAAATAGAGGCTGCTGCTGCTGTGACCTCCCAGCCTTGCTGAGGGCTGATTCCCCAAACTCCTCCAGCCCGGTTTCTTTGTGACCTTCCGTTCATTTCTGCTGGCTCTGTGTTGTGTCAAGAACGTCAGAGAAGGAGGGAAGAGGGGAGTCATGAGACAGTGGGCAGGAGGAATTTGAGAAAATAAACAGCAAAGGCCTCAAGTGTGATTTTCACCCAGGGCTGGATTCTAATTTTCTCCTGCTCCCTGGAGCTCTCACTGACATCCCAGGAAATTCCCAGGTGCTCAGCAAAAACCTGGTGGCTTCAGAAGCCTCAGCAACATGGGGCCTGGACCGCTGAGGAAACACGGCCTTTTCTGGCTGTAGGAAAACAACTCCAGGGCAGCGTCTTGTGCTAAACATGGCCCCTTCAGGAAGCGTTTAACAGGAACCGTTGCAGAGGTCCATAAACATGGTGCAGCATGAGTTCTCTATGTGAAAATTGTAATGAGAATGTGTTTGAGCAGAAGCTGAAGTTTAATATGTGCCAAATATTCCTACCTAAACCCCCCACCCTGACTATTCTGGTAACACAGTGAGCGCATACATACCACTGTCTTAGGCCTGTGGTAGGATTTGTGTGTGTGCCTGCAAAGCTTTAACTGAGCTCGAGAAAGCAAGTATTTGTAATTAACCTGCATGTTCTTAATCACAAAAGTGACCCACTGTCTGTGGTCCAGTTTACCCTCTTGCTCACCATGTCCTGTAAATCCAGCTCACGAGCTTCTGTTGATTGGGCATGACTACGTTTCCATCTGCACCCCAGCAAAAACCCAATCCCAACACCAACAACTCACTGGTATTCGCTATTTTATTGTCTGTTACTTGTGACCTGGGGCATGGTGGCTTTTTTCTTTTCTTTCTTTTTTTTTTAGGCAAAATGAGCAATGTTTTATCTGCTTGCATTTCTCTTTCAGCAGGCATGAAGGAGGACTTCTGAGAGAGACACAATATGACCTGTAGGAACTGTTCCATCATAAAACTGGTTATCTGATCATTGACACAATCATTTCAGATGCCACAGAGCTGACCCTTGCATTATGTCATGTCTCAATCTTGGAAGTGAAACTAATCTTAGTTTCAAATGTATAAAACAGAAATTAATGTGGCAAGAACTTACACTGAAGCCTACAAGCAAGCATGCATGACTTTAATCAGGTTGAAAGTATTTTATTGAGCAACTACAAGGTGTGAATCATTGGTTGAGATTGGGAGGAAGGGAATCATTATTAGAGATTGAGATTAGTAGAAATTAAAGGACAACTCTTTTCTGATGTTAATCCATCTTGAGAACTTTTTCAAGTTCTTTAGAATAGTAATAATCTCAGAAGGGGAGAGTCCACAGATATTTCCTCCACCATCCTGCCCTGCTTTCTAGATTTCTCAGCCACCCTGCCATCTTGAGGGCCTACCAAGGCCTCTGTAAAGAAATACACCAAGAGGAAGAAGATTGAGGCACAGGATAGAGCACTGTTCCATCAAAGCTTCATTGAATTTCCCATTTTGCCTATCCTTTCCTCATTTCCTTTGTACATTTTTTCTTAATCTCTAGTTAATGTTTTCCACCCTACGGCTTTCCCAACGATTCCATCCATCTCCCCTGCCAACAACATATTTGGGATTTGCAAAGTTTGCTAGTAATGCCACAAGTGAAATCAGATTATAACAAAGTATCTATTTGACCAACCAAGAGCTTTAAACCCTAGCCAGCCAGACTCTCTTATTGGAAGTAATCTTTGTTATGGTGTATTTTATGATCTTTTAGAGTTTGTAGTATTGGAATTTGACTTGTAATAGCCCTGGAATGTGGCATCAGGTTTCTTTTTATCTTGTGAATCCCAGAAAACCAAAGACCACAGTATACAATTTTGGTGTCCTGCTCAGAAGAGTGATGCGGACACTAAGTGTTAAATCCGTGCTACCTGAGGATATGGTCCATAGGAAATTGGTTGGATAGCCTTTATTCACCCACCTCTTGGTGGCTTAGTAGAGAGCCTGCGTGGGGTAAAATTCTTTCATTCATTTGCTAACACGTTCGGTATGTGCTGACTCTTTTTGTAATTCAGTTTGTAGGAGAGGGAAAACTTTCCCTCTACCCTTGAGGGTTCAGTAATTGAGTCTATGAAATAAACCGAAGGAAGGCAGATGAACAGGAGAGAAGGTCTATAAATGTATTACGTGCATGGGGGCATCACGGGAAAGAAAGGGAATACCCCAGACTCAGTGAGATCCAGAAGCGTAGACACCCTCTTCGTGGTGGGGGTTGGGGGCAGTGTAGGAAACTTAGGGGAGAGGAAATGATTTTTGGAAAGATGAACGGGCTCTCGAAAGAATTGGCGACAGCCCACGACAGAGTCTGTTTGGATGTGGGGTCCCCTCCAGACTCCTCTCCTGTGATACCCGTTTAATCTTCCCCGGTTGACGAGATTCCCAGGGCAGGGATGTCTGACAATGAAGTTCCTTCTGGAGGCTGTGCTTTAGGCAGATAGGGGTGTTCAGAGAAAGCTCCTCCCTGCGTTTGTGTTCTCCAAGTGTCCAAAGTTCAAAGAAGTCAGCAAACCAAAGCGGCATATTTGGGGGTGGCGTTTCCTGAGCCCCTTCCCATTCTGTGTGTAACGAGCCCGTCCCCACGCAGGGCAACCTCGGCATGCCCCTGAGTCAGCACAGTGACAGTGACAGGTTCTCGGGCACCACGATGCCAACAGAGTGTGGCAAGTGTCACAGGAAATGTGGAAACGACGTGGTGTAGGAGTTCAGGGGTGGAAGAGGCCCCTGTCGCCCCTGTCAGCTGGGGTGAGCAGAGCCAGCTTTGGCGAGGAGGAGGCATCTTCTCGGGCGGAGTGGACCGGAGCAGGGACAGGGGGGCTTGCAGCCGCCATGGCCGCGGGCACTTGTGAGGATGGTGGGAAGGGCCTGACCCGGAAGGGACAGGAAAGGAGCAGAGTAGAGAGTAGAGAGGTCAGAAGGACTTGTCTATGGAGCCACGCAGAGGGAGGAGACAAGGGAGAGGACAGAACTCACTGGGGTTCAACAACAGCAGCAGCAACTACCGTTTATTGAACGCTGACTAGGCCCCAGGCACTTCACGCTTCACACGTTAATTCTAAGTCAGTCTCCACTCCACGCCCCCGGTTTACGGTTTACAGATTAGGACACCGGGGCCCAGGAGGATAAACGACTTGCCCAAGTCGCCCGGCTGCTATGAGTCAGGACTGGGTTTGATTCTCGGCACGTCTGACCCCAGGGCCAAGTTTTTTTCGCTGCATCCTCTTGCCGAGTGCCCACGAGATTGGTGATTTCTGAGCAGCCTCAGAAAAAGGAATTGGTTTTCGAGAGCTGCCGTGGTGTTATAACTGTTTGTTCACATGTCCAGCCTGCTCTTCCTTCTATTAATTGTCCTCAGCAGTTGGGTTCTGCAGTACTGCTGGGTCGCCCCGTCCTCCTGCCTCGTGGAAGTCTCTGGGTGCAGGACACAGCTTCTCCCCTTGCTGAGCCGTCTTACGATGTTTACTTAACGGAAAGTGCTGGATATCACCATGGCCATGTGACACAGACTTCCTGGGGAGTGTCAGCCCTCAAAGTCTCACCCTAACTCACTGTCTTTCTGTTCCGAGCTAGTAAGTGGTGCCACGAGGTGCCCTGGATTCTTCAGTAAATTTCCCACATCTCCTGACTGGTGGTTCGTTCCGTCCTCTCCAGCTCTGCCTTCCTGGCTGTGTCAGGCTGTTGTCACCTCACTTTCTGTCTGCAGAGCAGACAGCCTCAGCCAGCAATTCCTAGGAGAAAATTTAGGCCTAGGGATAGAACTTTGCAAACACGAATATTGAGAGAACATCTGAACCACCGATGGGAAAGCAGATGAGAAAAGAACAGTCGGAACATCCCAGGATATTACAGAGGGAAAAGCGTACATACAAGCAGTTCTGAGTTTCTAGATCGATATGCTGTTAAGTTGATCACCTAGACAGCTGCAATGCAAGGAGATGCTTTATTTTCCAGGAACATTTGATAGTCAGTGTCGCACTAAATACATCTGCTGGAGAGAGAGAAACACAAAATGAATTTCAATCCATATTGCTCCATACTGGGGAAAAAGAGGGAATCAATATTTATGGGGCATCTATTATACTGAAGATTTTTCCCGGGCTATTTCATATCATCTTCCTAACAGTTTTGTTGGTGCTCATTTTAATTTCCTCCTTAATCTCGTCATCGACCCACTGGTCATTCAGGAGCATATTGTTTAATTTCCATGTGTTATGTTTTCCAATGCTCCTCTTGTTATTGATTTCTAGTTTTATTCCATTGTGGTCAGAGAAAACACTTGGTATGATCTGAAGTTTTTAAAATTTTTTGAAACTTGCTTTGTTGCCTAACATATGGTCTATCTTGAGAATGAGGGTGAGCTGAGGAGAAGAGCGTGTCTTCTGTAGCTGTTGGATGAAACTTTCTATAAATATCTATTAGGTCCATTTGGTCCATAGTGCAGAGTAAGTGCGATGTTTTATTATTGATTTTCTGTTTGGATGGCCTGTCCAGTGTTGACAGTGGAGTGTTGAGATCTCCAACGATTGTTGTATTGGAGTTTCTCTCTCTTTAGCTCTGATAATATTTGCTTTATATATCCGGGTGCGCCAGTGTTGGGTGTATATATATTTATAATTGTTACATCCTCTTGCTGAATTGACCCCTTTATCATTATATAATGACCTTCTTTGTCTCCTTTTACAGTTTTTGTCTTGAAATCTATTTTATCTGATTGAAGCATAGCTACTCCTGCTCTTTATTGGTTTGCATTTGCAAGGAATATCTTTTTTTGTCCCTTTATTTTCAGTCTATGTGTGTCTTTGTGGGTGAAGTGCGTTCCTTGCAGGCAACATATAGTTGGCTCTTGTGTTTTTATTCATTCAGCCACTCTGTGTCTTTTGATTGGAGAGTTTAGTCCATTCACATTCAATGTTATTATGATAGGTAAGGACTTACTACTACCATGTTATTTTATTTCTGATTGTTTTGTAGTCCTCTCTTTCTTTCTTTCTTCCTGTCTTGCTTTATTAGAAGTAATTTTCTCTGGTAGTGTGTTTGAATTTCTCATTTTTTGTGTATCTGTTATAGGTTTTTTGATTTGTGGTTATCATGAGGCTTGCAAAAAACATTTTATAGCCAATTATTTTAAACATACGACAATGCTGCTTATAAACAAACAAACAAATACACAAGCAAGGAGAAATCTAACAGAAATTCTACACTATAACTCCACTCCCCCCACATACTTTTTAACTTTTTATTTCTATCCATATCATTTTATACTGTCTCTCAAAAAGTGGTTGTTATTTTTGATGTTTGTCTTTTAGTCTTCCTACTCAAGATATAAGTGGTTTATATGCCACAATTACAGAAATATTCTGTGTTTGTGTCCTTAATGTTACCAGTGAGCTGCATACTTTCAGATGATTTCTTATTGTTCATTAACGTCCTTTTCTTTCAGACCAAAGAACTCCTTTTAGCATTTCTTATAGGACAGGTCTGGTGTTGATGAAATCCCTCAGCTTTTGTTTTTCTGGGCAAGTCTTTATTTATCCTTCATGTTTCAAGGATATTTTTACAGTATGTGATATTCTAGGGTTAAGGTTTTTTCCTTCAGCACTTTGAATATGTCATGCCACTTTCTCCTGTCCTGTAAGATTCCCACTGAGAAGCCTGCTGCCAGATGTATTGGAGCTCCTTATATGTAATTTTTTCTCTTTTTTCTTGCTTTCCTCAGAACCTTTTCTTTATCCATGACCTCTGAGAGCTTGATTATTAAATGCTTGAGTAGTCTTGAGTAGTCTTGTTTGGGTTAAATCTGCTTGGTGTTCTAAATAACTGAATATATACATATGTGTGTGTGTGTGTATCTTTCTCTAGGTTTGGAAAGTTCTCTTTTATTATCTCTTCGAATAAACATTCTACCCCAACGTCTCTCTCTCTCTCTACCTCCTCTTTGAGGCCAATAACTCTTAGATTTGCTCCTTTGAGGCTATTTTCTAGATCATGTAAGCATGCTGCATTCTTATTTATTCTTTTTTCTTTTCCAACTATGTATTTTCAAATAGCCTGTCTGCAAGCTCACTAATTCTCTCTTCTGTTTGATCAATTCTGCTGTTGAGAGACTATGATGCATTTCTCAGTTTGTCAATTGAATTTCTTCTTCTTCTCTCTTTTTTTTTTTTTTTTTTTTGAGACAGAGTCTCATTCTGTTGCCTTGGGTAGAGTGCACTGGCCTCATTGTAGCTCACTGAAACCTCAAACTCCTGGGCTCAGGTGATCCTCCTGCCTCAGCCTTCAGAGTAGCTGGGACTACAAGTGCTCACCACCACATTCAGCTAATATTTCCTACTTTTGGTAGAAATGGCGTCTCTCTCTTGCTCAGACTGGTCTCGAACTCCTGAGCTCAAGCAATCCTCTTGCCTCGGCCTCTCAGACTGCTAGGATTACAGGAGTGAGCCACCACACCCGGCCCCATAAATTGAATTCTTAAGCTCCAGAATTTCTGCTTGATTTTTAAAAAATTATTTCAACAAAGATGTTAAATTTCTCTGGTAGGCCTCCAAATTCCTTCTCTGTGTTGTCTTGAGCTTTTTCAGGACAGCTATTTTGAATTAATTGTCGGAAGGGTCACATGTCTACATCACTTCAGGATTAGTCACTGGTACCTTATTTAGTTCGTTTGGTGGGATCATGTCTTCCTGGATATTCTTAATGCTTGTGGATGTTCATCGATATCTGGGCATTAAAGAGTTAGGTATTTGTTTTACTCTTCAGTCTAGGCTTGTTTGAACCCTTCCTTCTTTTTTTTTTTTTTTTTTT
>NW_012142190.1:370262-389781 GCF_000956105.1 Propithecus coquereli | reverse complement strand
TTTCTATTTTTAGTAGAGATGGGGTCTCGCTCTTGCTCAGGCTGGTTTCAAACTCCAGAGCTCAAACGATCCGCCCACCTCGGCCTCCCAGAGAGCTGGGATTACAGACGTGAGCCACCGCGCCCGGCCTGAACCCCTCCTTCTTGAAAATGCTTTCCAGATACTCAAATGGAGTGGAGTATTATGGTCCAAGTCTCTGGTCACTGCCGCTATATCAGCACTGGGGGTTCCCCAAGCCCAGTAATGCTTTGACTCCTGCCGGTACAACCTTGGTAGACTTGGGTAAGATATAAGAGAATTCCCTGGATTACCAGGCAAAATCTCTCACTCTCTTCCCTCACTCTCTGTGCTGGCCTGCTGGAGCTGGGAGAGGAGTGATGTGGGCACTCCCTTGTGGCCACTAGCACCAGGTCACACCTAAAGCCAGTCCAGTCTCACCCAAAGCTCATGGTGATTGTTGCCTGGCTACCCCTGATGTCTATTTAAAGCCCAAGGGCTCTTTGGTCAGCAAGTGGTGAGTCCTGCCAGGACTGGGTCCTTCCCTTAAGGGCAGCATGTTTCCTTCTGGCGCAGAATGAGTCTAGAAATGCCACCCAGGAACGAAGGCCTGGACCCAGGGCTTCAGGAGTCTGCTTGGTACTTTATTTTACTATGGCTGATCTGGTACCCAAGTTGCAAAACAAAGTCCTCTGAGCTCTTCCCTTTCCTTTCCCCAAGTGGAAGAAGTCTCTTTCTGAACCACAATGCCAGTAGTTGGGTGGAGGAAGTGACAGAGGCACTGGCTTGGCTGCAGCTGCTAGTGTCCCACTGGGTCATATGCACCCCAAGTCCATTGGTTCTGAACCAGCACAGCCACAGGAAATACCCAAGGACTGCAGCCCTTGTGGCTCGACTGCCTTATGAATTTAGTCCAGGCCCCAGGCTGCTCTTTGTGTGTGGGTGGTGGGGCTAGCTGGAACTAAGGCTTCAAAGCGGAGGATTTCCCTCTGGCCAGGCTGATCTAAATGCTCCCTCCATGGGCACCAGCAGAATTCTGCCCTGTGCCAGGGCAGACCTGAGTTTCAATGCAAAGCCCCACAGTCGCTTCACTCTCCCTCCCCTGGGCACACAGATTCACTTAGGGCACTGGTGCTACACTGCCCAGGTTGGAGAGGGGTGGCGTAGCCAATGCAAGGCTGTCTTTTCTGCCCTCTTCATGCCTCTTCCCTTGATGTAATGCTAAAACCAGGTAGTATAATCACTCATCTGATTTTTGGTTCTCCTGAAGGTACTTGTTTTTGTGGATAGTTGTTGAATTAGGTGTGTGGGGGGAGAGACAATTGCTGCATGTTGCATGGGGCCATCTTGTTCCGCCCCACCATCTGCATCTTAAAGACAAGGAAGCTGAGTCTCAGAGAAATTAAATAATTTCTCAGCCTTACTCAAATGTAAGTTCTGATGTTGGACTTCAAAGAGCTGAGGTGACTCTTCTACACATGAACCCTTCAGTGAGCTGCCCCTGCCACCCCGTCCTTGTGTCAGGGGCAGTTCCCTAGTCCCCACATCACAGTGGAGCTGCTGGAGAAATCCCTGCTAACTTGGGGATGCTCCCGTCTCTGCTCTTAGGTCAAGTCATGACTTCATTCTCCTGTCGCAGCAGTCTCTACCTGCCCAGTCTCTCTGTCCAGCCTGCCCGACAGCTCTCTTCCTCCCTGCAGGGCAGCCAGAGGAGCCAGGCAGAAAGTGGCTGTGTGACGCCCATACCCCTTCTGGGCCCCCTGTGGGCTCTTCCCACTGAGCCCCACTGTGCACACCCTGCTGCTCCTCTTCTGCCACTCGATAAGTGACCTCTTGACCTTTGTGGCTCCCTGGTCCTGCTTGGGGCAGAGTGAGGAAGGAGGGGTTGGGGAGAGCTCCTCCTGTTCTGTTCCCCACCAGCCCATGACCTTGGCCCAGCCCATAACCTTGCAGAACTGTGAGACTCTGGTAGCCTCAAGATGATGTGGTGAGAGCTCTTTGTAAACGGTGGTAAGTTTTCCTTTCTAGATCTGCCATTGTCGTGTTTTTGTTTTTGTAAACTTTCTTTTGTTCCCCCCAGCTTTATTGAGGTATAAATACAAATAAAAATAGAACATATTTACCACATACAACGTGATGCTTTGTCCTGTTGTTATTTTTAAACAACCCAGGACTCTGTCTTTTAATTGGCAACTTCAGTATGTTCACATGTATTTTGATGAACTGATATATTTGGACTTATTTCAACTACTGTTTTTTTTTGTTTTGATTTCTATTTGCTGTGCTTTGTCTTTTCTTCTGTCTCTCTCTGCTTTTTATTTTTTATTCCCACTTCTTACCTCCAAAGATTTGGAAACAGAACAGTCTATTTCTAACACTTTGGTGGTCCTTACACTTGAATGTGCCACACAGAAGACTGGAGACTTCTCCACGTGGATGATGGGCCCCTTGAAAGACAGGAATTGATAGTAGGAGAATGTACTTTGTTTTGTACAAAACAAATTGTTTAAAATTAAAAAAATGTGTTCTCTTTGATTGTAACTAATGCTATTTGCTTCTGTGACCGTGCTTGCTTTTAGTTGTTTGTTAAATATAGTTAATCAGAAACAGGAATAAGAGCAGGAGTGACTCCATGACAGGCTGAACTTCCTGGAATAGGCCTAAGTTTCGGTTTTCCCAAAACGACGCCGCCCTTTCCCCGAAATGACGCTGACCACAATTGGCGCCGGCGCGAAAATCCCGAGGCTTGAAGCCACTTTTAAAGGAGCCAATCAGGAGCCAACACGATCAGCCACTTTTAAAGGAACCAATGAACTAAGGAGGGGAGGGGGGAAGGTGTGCCCAGTGTATCGTGTGAAACCTGTGTGTCGTGTGTAAAACAGAAAAAAGTATAAAAGCTTAACCTCTACCCCAAGACGGGGACGGGGTCCTAGCCCTTAGAAGAGGCCACTGCGTTGGTGCTCTGGGACTTGGACCCTAGCTCGAGCTAGCCAATAAACTCCTTTGCCATTTGCAGCCTTGGTGACTCTGCCTCTCTGTTCCTGGGGCCGAGGGGAACCGGATCTAACACCCTCGCCCAGTGTTTCTGATTTAGTAGGTCTGAGGTAGGGCCTGGGAATTTCCATTTCTGATAAAGTCTCCAAATGACTGTGATACTATTCCTCTGGAGCCACACTTTAAGGACTGCTGTTTCAGAGCAAAGATTCATTGTCCTTGGCTGGTCAAGTTACCTTCAAGAATACTGAAAACTGTTGAACATCTCCCTCTCCAAACTACATGTACCTGCAAAACTCTGCACTCGATCTTTGGGATTTAGAGTCCCTCCACGCCAAGCCAACCCATGGATTCCCTAGGAGTCCCCGGGGAGCTCCAGGAAAGAGTTGCTGCTTTAGAGAATAAATCTATTATTTAAGGAAACACTGACATTAGTACGCAGGATTTACTATCTTAGCCCACTGCAATAGCCTGAGCATGCAACTACAATTCTTTCACTCATCGGCTTAGCAGTCAACAGTAACTGAGCACGTAGCATGGCCAAGGCGCTGTGGATAAAGTCCTAGGCTTCTTAGAGGACTCACATGGAAAGTAAACAGAGATGTGGCCCACAGGTAATTACAGCCCTGCACGGTAAGTGCAGTCACAAGGAGAGGGACGTGTAATAACAGCACGGTCCCAAGGCTTCCACCCCAGGTCCCACCAAGTCCCCGGGGCAACCCCAACCAATCTTGAGAAAAGGCCCATGTTTTGGTTTTCAAGCTATGTGCTGATTTCGGTTCTCTTTTTGTGATTTGTGTGACTGGCCTTTCCACGTGAAGTTCCTTTTGCATTTCATCTTTATGCTCTAGGGCCAAATAAGTGAGACATTTAAACAAGGTCATGGAATGTTTCCTGGAGGAAAAAAAGCAGTGTTGAAACCGAGACCTCACAATGAACAAGACTTAAGCCTAGGGACATTCGGGGAGGGTGTCAACATGTCCAGGCAGTGAGAACAGTACGTCCGAAGGCCTAAAGGTGAAGCCAGGCTAAAGCGTTTGGAATTTCTTTTCCTTAAAAAAAAAAAGAATGTGAGCCACTCCAGGATTTTTAGGAGCGGAGGGAAGGGCGTGGAGCATGTGGGGCCTGCGAGGGGCAGAGCAGGAGGAGTCCCCGCTCCTTCCTCCCCTGCCCCAGGCAGGACCAGGAGCCACCGCCTCTGTGACCTGTCCCCTTCCACTACACCCTGTGCACAGCCTGACTGGGATGTGTGAGCCTGATTATCAACCATTATCCTTGGACCCAACTTAGCACTTACCACACTGTAAAAATGAATTTTCATTTTTATGTATGATTACATGAGATCATCAAAGGCATTTGGTTTACTCTGGTAGCTTCTTATATGGCCTCACATAATAAGTCTTTTTTTTTTATTTGATAGCTTCAGTCTCAAGAAGCAAGAGAACTGGGCAAAGGTCAAGGGGTCACTTGTCGAGTGGCAGAAGAGGAGCAGCAGGATGTGCACAGTGGGGCTCAGTGGGGAGAGCCCCCCAAGGGGCCCGGGAGTGTTATGGGTGTCACACAGCCACCTTCTGCCTGGCTCCTCTGGCTGCCCTGCGGGAAGGAAGAGAGCGGGCAGGCTGGACAGAGAGACTGGGCAGGTAGAGACCGCTGCGACAGGAGGAGGAAGTCATGACTTGACCTAAGAGCAGAGGAGGGAATACCTTGAAATTGTTAAGAATTTTTTCTTTGAACATGTGCTCTGCAAGGGAAGTGTGATAGGACAGTGGAGCCTGCGCTCACATGTGGTCCCACCTCTCCGGTCTCCCTGACTCCCAGGCGTGTTCTTAGCCACCTGTTCCTTCTCTCCTGGTGCCCCGGCTCTGCCCGGCTCCTCCTCCCTGCCCCCGCCTTACTATGGCTCCTGTCCCCTGTCCAGGGGTGACTGGGTCACACTGAAGTGAGAGGCCTGATTCCACCACTGATCGCCCTCCGCCCTGGGGGGCCTGGGCACACACACGTGAGGGCTGGTGTCGCAGGCTGTTTGGTGCGGCTATAGCAGAACACCTGACGCTGGATTGTTTACAAAAAACTAAAGTTTATTCTCACACAATCCTGGAGTCTGGGAAGTCCAAGATCAAGCCACCGGCATCTGATGTGGGTCTTCTTATGTCATCCTCATGTAGCAGTAGGCAGAAGGGCAAGAGACAGCAACCCCACCCCTGCAAGCCCTTTCAGTAGCGGCATGATCCACGCATGAGTGCACAACCCTCACGACCTAAACACTTCCCCAAAGTCCCCACCTCCCAGCACTGTTGCACTGGGGATTAGGTTTCTGACACATGAAAACATTCAAACCATACCAGTTGGACACACACCTTGTGGCATCTCAGGGTAGAGCAAGGCAGCAGCTGGCAGCCCCTGGCACACTCGGCAGGCAGCTCAGAGGGAGCTCCTGCCCACCCCGATCTGGGAACAAAGTGCACCCAGTATGGAAGTGGCAGCCCCTCTGAGGTCAGGCACTGGCTACAGGTGGGGGGCTGTGGCACCTCAGCACCCAGCAATGATCAAGCCAGCCTGGGTCCTTGAGGAGTTGAGGGTAGCGGACCATGGATGTCCACTGGCATTGGACTTCTAAGTGCAGAGTGAGATATAAGCGTGGGCCCTGTCCCACCACCGAGACTGGGTGACTGTCGCCACACATGACCCGGCCCACTGCCTAGGGGGTTTTCCAAACTTTCACTTCTCTGCCCACAGCCCCTGCCCTGGCCCGTCCCCATGTGCTCTCAGACCTCGGCTCCTTGTCACTGAGCAGACAGAGGCCATGGAACAGAGCCCTCAACTTTGTTTCCAAGCCCCCAGGAGCACGTCTGCCTGCAAGGCCACCTCTGCCTCCTCCCCAGCTGCCCTCCAGCTCCCGCCCTCGCCCCATCCTCATCCTCAGGGGCGGGGCTGCACCCTGATCCGCCACCTGCTGGTGTTTCAGCCTCTTTCTTCACCGGCTCATTCCTCTCAGCATCCAAACCTCCGTTTCTGCCACTTCTCGACCCTTTGGCTAAGATCAAGTGTAAACCTCAGTTTCTCCCATTTTTAAATGAGATGCAAAGTCACCGTGTCAAATCACATATCCCTTCATAGTCAAGCTTCTTGGAGAATCGACGTCTCGTTCATTTATTTATTCAACGTACATTATTGAGTTTGTACTTTTATGCCACCTACTCCGCTGGCGGTTGGGGATACAGAAGATGGACATGCTGGGGTCCCTGTCTTTAAGGAGCTGGGGGTGGGCTGGGGAGAAGGGGACTAGCAGGTGACAGCGCTGAATGCGGGTCTCGCCGGACGTGAGCACAGGGTGCTGAGAGCGGAAGGGAGGGGGCCCCGGGCTCTCAATCCCGCAGGGCAGAGGATGGAGCGGGGAGGGGGGTGCGGAGAGGAGTCTCAGGGGTCCAGTCATGAAGGGCTTCACATGTCGCACCAGGGAGTCTGAACTTTATCCTGAAGGTTCTGCAGAGCCACCTAGTGATCTGATTTGTGCTTGGAAAAGATTCCTCTGGTTCTGTTCGAAGTTGAGGCAGCAAATCTTGGAAAGCCAGTTAAGCGGAGAGGTGGGGTGGAGAACAGGGAGTGGATCAGGAGATCCCAAGGGAATAGAATCGACAGGGTCCACACCGGCCCAATACGTCACGTGAAGAAGAGGGAGGAGTCAGTGGTGCCCGCCCCTCCGGTTCCCAAGGCTTCCCCCAGCCCGGTGTGCCCAGGAGTGAGCACTCGGGGAGGCCACTCACTCTCTTACCGGCTTTCGTCCCTCTCTCCCCACTGTGCCTGCTCTGATGAGGACCCCAATAGCTGCCAAGGGGACAAGTGCAGTGACAAGCCCCAGGCCTCATTTTACTTCTCCGAGACATCCTCACATGCTGGTGTCAGGTGCCACATCAGCAATCGCACCCCAAACCCAGCTCATCATCTTCTCCCCGAATGCCGTCGCCCTCGTGTCCCCCTTGGGGCCAGGCGCCGCCCTGGCCCTGCAGCCCCGCCCGAGCTCTGCAAGTCCCTCTCGCTCGCCTCTCGCGTGTAACTGGTCGTTAAATCCCATGGATTCCGTCTCGAGTCCACAAGCTGGAAGCCTGCTCTTCCCTCGTGAGGCCGCCGCCTTGGCGCGGGCCTGGCCACTTCTCCCCGGAGCTTCTGCAGCCGTCACCTCGCCGGTCCCCGTGCTCCCTGCCCTGCCCGCCTTCACTCGCCCTCCACCCGGCCCCAAACTATCTTTTTCCAGTGAGAATCCGATTCTGTCCTACCCCGCGTTAGAATCTTTCCAGGATTCTTCATGGCACGAAACCCACAGCTCAAACCCCTCAGCTCAGCCCGCAAGTCACTTCCCGCCCGGCCCTCTCACCTCTCTACCCTCATCTCTTCATCCCTCCTCCCACCCCGCTGCTCAGAACCCTCTCCCTCCTCTGCCTCCTCGGGCTGTCTCTCCTCGGTGTCTCCAGTTCTCCTGGCCGGGAAGGTGCTTGCCTCATTCTTCATCTGGGACCTGGATTCTGGTTAACGCTCACTGGTCAGCTCAGGTCTCCACTCCAGGAAGCCTCCTCTGAGTCCTTGTTCTGAACCGCATGTCCCCTCTCAGGGCCCCCTGACGTCTGGGGCCTCCCCCATCACCGGGCTGAGCGGCAGGGCTGCGGTCCCTGGGCACCCGCCTGCCTCTCCCTTCAGCTGGATTCCGTCTCCCACATCCGGTACCGGATCTGGCACATAACGCTCGTTAGATAATTGAATGGGTAGCAGGGTTGCTAAGTATGCACGCACCGTTTGGTGTGCAGACCAAAATGTCGTGATTTTGTTTGGTCTATAGATAACCTGGTCATTTTGTTTCCCCTGCCCCTGTCAGGGAAATGTCTGATCTGGGTTAAAGCTCAGTCCACTGATAACCGAAGTTGTTTCTGCAGGTAGTGCTTTGCTTCTCTTGTACCGTTGCTCCGTCCCTCAGATGACCTTGCCTCCCCTTAGGGTGGCATCTGATGTTTGGGGCGGGCTGTGTGGCTTATTGTCCTAAGGCAGTGGAGGAAGAGAGGGCCCCTGAGCTTCTGCAGGTGTGAGGGTCCCTGCTGGCCTGGGGTGCACGGTCCCTCATCTGCCTGCTCGCCCCTGAGTCTGCGGCTGGGGGGTTCATGGTCTGCCCCTTTGTGGGCAACGATCCTGGGGGTGCCCAGGTGGACTCCTCCTCCTCTGGCTTCCCAGTGACTGCAGAGACCGTGGTGGCCTCACTGGGAGGAACCGGGGATTGCCATGCCCAAGACTCGCTGTTGAGCCTCTTATGGAAGCTCCCCGCAAACTCTCTTCCAAACGTTCACAACAGGAAACGTCTCGCCCAGCCTTACCTTCTGTGGATTTGGATTGCTAAGACGGTGCTGATACACCCTCCTCCGGAAATGTCGCTCTGCTGGCCCCAGTCGCGCATCCCTGATAAAATCGGCCCGTCACCGATGCGCGTGCTGCTGTCAGGTGCTGTCGGGTCCCCACGTCCTCGGCACAAGAAACACCAGAAACTTCCTGTTCCCAGGGGAAAGCGTTTTACCCGGCATTCCTAACAAAAATCTAGTAAATAGAGGTGTGAGTCACTCCACGGAGTCCTCTGAAGAAAAGGTCAATGAATAAAGACTCCATTGTGAGTCATCAAGTTACGCTGCTAGACGTGAGCCGTCCGAAAGCAGTTTCCACAAAGGCAATCTGAGATGTGTCAAACATTTCCTCTTCCTTTGGAACATGTGTCAGAGGACGCTCATGGCCCTGGTGTACGTGGCACCGTGGTGGAACCTTTGCTCTGGGGCTCTCTGTTGCGTCACCATCCTTGGGTTCCCGAGCCAGCTGTGGGTCCGAGCTGGCCCGGGCGAGGGCTCCATGCCGAAGGTCGGAAGAGCGAGAGCAGGAGAAATAATGGGAGGCGGGAAAGGTGGACAATTGAGGGACACAACCGAAACGTCAATGGGACGGTAGCAAAGAGCTTCAGCACAGGAGGGGCTTGGGCACGTGGTTTCTCTTCTGACTCTTTCTTGGCCCTCAGAGTAGGCCCAGGTTAACCCTGACATCCCACCTCCTGCATGCCTACCTCGTCACACCTGTGTGACACATGAGGGCTTAGTGGCTAAGATCCATTTTGGCACCAAAGAGAGGAAGACCTGGAGATATCGGGAAATTTTGAAAGACCCATGTGCATGTGGGATTAGAGCTCATCTGGGAACAGGCTTCGCACTTGAATCCAGAGATTGGATAGGCCATGTCTAGAAGTGTCAAGATACTGGAGTTAGGAAGAAAGAGAATGAGAAAGAGAGAGAGAGGGAGGGAGAGAGAGGGAGGAAGACTGCTCAAGATAGGAGACGAACACAGTGGGACCAGAAGAACTGTGCTGGAGCCCGGGAGAAGAGCAGAAGGGCTGCAGAGCTCTGAGGGGCTGGGGTGAGGAAGGGAAGGTGGCCGATGTCTCTCGAAGCTGTGTGTCCATACAGGGCTTTGCAGGGCCAGCGTCGTGGGCAGGCAAACTGCATTTGCCCAGGGCTCCATGCTCAGAAGAGCCTGCATTTAGTTCAATGATCTGCTGTCACCATCTTGAAATTCTTAATAATTTATGAACAGGGGCGTGTCATTCCCATTTCGCACTGGGTCCCATCAATAAAGCAGCCAGTCCTGGGTGGGGCATTTGGGATTTTGTCTGCATGTGCCAGACAAACTAGCTGTTGACACAGCAGGTTGACTTCCCAGCTGCCTTGAGAAAGAAAGGGGAAGCGCTTCAGCTGCTACCAGCCAAGGGCTTTGAACTCATGAGTGTTCACCTGGCAAACAAGGATGCCTGAGAAGGATGCCACCTCAGTTTTACTCAATGTCACGGCCTTCTGGCAGAGGAGGCTGCTAGGCTGACAGTAGACGCCATCTCCAGCTTAGATTTGAACAGGCTCATTTTCAAGAATTCTCAGAAAAATCCCCTAAAGAAATATTAGCTAGATTAGTTTTAAGTGATGGGTTTTATAACCTTAATAAATAGACATAAAAGCATATATGTGTGCCCTGCCTTATTTCTTTGTTTTTATTTTGTTATTAATTTTGGTTGCTTTATGGTGTAAAATGGCTTTTCAGGAATTTATTCTTTATTCATAGCATTATGACCGTAAGAGATAAGGAGATAATGGCTTGAATTGCAACATGGGCAATTAAGACATTCATTTCGGGTAACTTGAACTTTTTAAATAATTAGAAATAGATACAGCAAAACCCCCAAAGACTCACTGATTTCCTTATACCTCCGATGTCTTGCACATGTGCGCACAAACACGCCCCCGCTAACCTAAGCCAAATAGGTGTTTTTTTCTCCCAAAGCACAGTCTAATTAGACAAAGAGCACAACTATTTTCACTACACAGGTGAAAACAACTTATCTGTCACATTCATTTCTGTATCCTCAATGCCTAGCGCACTGTTAAACTCATATTTATTAAATGAATGCATGAAAAGTACCTGACCGCAAGCATAGTAGATTTTCCACGATTTCCATGCAAAATGTTGAAATGCTTTCAAAGGATCAGTTAACACTATGCAGTGCTGAAATAGAGCTGGCATGCCTGTGGGTGTGCATAGGAAGACCCCACGTGTTCACACAAAGAAGAGAAGTAATGTCAGAGAGAGAGATGGGCAGGGTAGACATTGGGAAAAAAATAATAAAAAAATTTTCTCTTTGGGATCTTTAGCTTCACCTTTTTGTTTCATTTTCCCCCAAATCCCCTTCACCTTCTCCTAGAGGTACATCTCTTTATAGTGCCCCCATTTTTCCCAGGACCCATTCTTTTTATCTGTTTCTTTTCTAGTAGAATAAGAAAAGCAAAGTATTTGAGAAACTCGTTCATACTAAAGTATGAATGGCTGCTACTATTTTTACGAATGAGCTCACTGAAGTGTAGAAGAGAATGGAATGGATTACAAACTGTGACATTCCCAGAATTAAGAAGCACTATAGAGATGGGAGGGACATTTCTGGTCCTCATAGGTAGACATAACCGTGCTTCGAAAACAAGAATCACCCCTTTTGGGAGTAGAATAACTGCTCAAATAGGGGCCGAGAGGGCCTTGTCATAGGAACTGCCATACCTTTTCTCCCTTCTACATGCCCCAGGTAAACTCAATCAACATACACAGAGAGAGACAGAGACACAGAGACAGAGACCCAAAGATAGGCACAAAGAGTAACGCAGAGAGAAACAAGCCACACACTAAGGGAGGTGACTGATCCGATTGAAAACTCATGTCTGAATTCCAGGCCGTGTGTGGGGCTCTGCTCTCTCTTTTCCAAGGGGGAAGCGGCCAGGCCTGGGCAAGTTGAGGTGATACAGCACTTGTGGCATCTGACCACTCCGCTGGACTCTCTCAGGCCAGGCCCAGCTCATCAGGCCCCACCTCCGTCCGCTCTGACAGCCACACCTACATTTTAAATCTGTCATTGGCTTATCTTTTCTGCTCAAGGTATAAGCCGCCAAGTCAAGCCATTCTCTTGGTTTTGAAGGAACTGGCCGGCCCAGCTGACAATGAACCGACCAAGCAGCGCTGATGGAGCCCTACAGCCAAGGCCTAGCGAGCACAGGGTCTGTGAAGCACAAAAATGCAAATGAAAGGAGCCAGCAGTGCTGCCAGGGGGGCCAGGGGGCGGGGTGTTAAGACCTGGGCATGCAGAATCCCAGGACGTCTCTGCCGAGCAAAAGGCTGCTTCCCACCACCATCTTTAAAAAAGCAATCAGATTTCATTGTTCCGAAGATTGCACTAAATAGTTAAAGAGAAATGGTTCCAGATTTCCACTCATCCTCAACTTAGACTTTGCGTATTTCCTCAAGGAGCGCCACAAATTTTCTTTCCGATTACCTAAACAAGTAATTCACATTAATACACAGTACAGTATATATACACATTGTGTGTGTGTGTGTGTGCACGCACACACATGCCTTTGAGGAGATAGCTCTTTACCCCAACAGGAATTGTTTTTTGGCTGACATTGTCTCTTCAAACATTAAGAATCTTTACTGCATAATCTTTGGGTTTTATAATTCATCCTCATTTCTCTTAGCCACAGTGCCGAGCACAGAGTTATTACTCAATTGAGGCAACTGTCATTTTTATTATTTTATTTAATATATTTTCATCCTCTTTTTCACCCAGAAGGGAAAGACTTCCCTTTAGTAAAAGGTGATAGGTTCAATAAAATCACTCGCAGCAGGGCCCAGGTGGAGTTTAAACACATCCCTCTGTTTCCTTTCTCTTTGTGTTTCCATTTCTATCCCACCGTCCTCTGTCTTCCCCTCCTGTACTTTTTCCCATCTCCTACAGATCTCTTCTCTCTGTCTCTGTCTAAATCCTTTACCTGGGACTAAACAAGGAGGCAAAGATGTGTGCATTTGAGGGTGGGGGTGCGGCTAGGGGAGAGGGAAGCTTTGGAAAACTGAACCCATGTTCTGGCTTTGTGACTTTGCAGTGGGACCTGCTGGCTCAGTGGCCCCAATACCAGCCTGAACCTGCTTAAAACCCTCTCCCTGCCCCAGAGGATGAAGATCCAAACCTTTATCATGGCCTACCAGGTCCTGCTACACTCCAGCCTCACCTCGCGCCACCTCCCCATTGATCTCAGCACGTCAGCCACTTGGGCCTCCAAGGTACCATGCAAATGTACCATGCTGCCTCTGACCACAGGACCATGGCACATGCTATCCCTTTGCCCGAAATGCCCTGTTCCCCACCCGTCCCCCCTCCTCCAACTTCACCTGCCTAATTCCTCATCTTTCTTCAGACTCAGCCCAATTGTAACCTCCTCAGGGGACCTCCCTGGCTACACGTAGGGACTCTCATAGCACCAGGGACCAGGCATCACAGTTGTAATTTCACATTTATTTTTATGATTCTTAAATTCTGTTTGTCTCTACCAGTAGGCCATAGGCCCAGGACAGCAAAAACTGTGGCTTTTCTTTTCACTGCTAAGTTGCAAGCATGGTTCCTGGAATTTAAATATCTATTGAATGGATAAATGAATGAAGATGTTTATAATCTAAGTGAGACACATTGACTCAAACACAATAGCTATGCACATAATAGGCATTCGATTTCAGGGATGATTTCAAAATATTTAATAACCTGTGTGGTGCAACCGTTGGCCAATCGGAACAGGTACCGGTATGGCTGTCTTCGCGAGAGTCAGTAGGTCAGCCCTGAGTTAAACGGCGTGTGCAAGTGCTTGGGACCATCGACAGGTGACAGGACGTCACATATTTTAGTGGCTTCAAAACCTCATCCACAGAACCCAGAGATGCAAAAACCGTATAACTTTATTTTTAAAAGAACTGAATTTAGTTTTTTCTTGAGCTCCCATTTTGTTGTTGATAAAAACTGTTACTTCACAGCCAAGATTTTCTTGGTTGATTCAGACTTTTCCCTCCCTGGCCGTGTCCCCAGGGCTCCAGCTAAGTTCTAGGGCACTGGCATAGTGCCACGTGTTACAGGACCATGCCCCTGGTTGCCGTCGTTCACCGGGGCTGCTATCTGCCAAGATGCGCCCTCTTCCCCCGGCCCCAAGCACTGGCTGAGATGGCTGCGTTTCTTCTGGTCTCTGGTGGTGGGTCCATGCGGTCGCCCTTTACATCCTGTGCAGGTTGCCGGACCCTCTCTCCCTGTCTGCTTGTCTCTCTGGGGGAGGGAGGTGGACATGGGCGACTTGGCAGGGCTGTCTCAGTGGGGACTGGCCAGGCTGTGTGTCCCCCTGATTTCTGCTCTGCACGCTTGCACGAGAGAGCCTTGCCACCAGGCCAGGCTCCCGGGATAGACGCATGGCCTCCTCTACAATCCCTTAGCCCACCCGGGGGCTGCAGCATACCTGCCTCCCTGCAGTGTCCTCTCCCCCGCCTGCCTGCCCAGGGTCTGGATTCCTTCCCTGGAGAGCAAAACTCATGTCTGATCATTCACTCTAACTGTGTCATTTATGGCACCTACCCCATGCGCTAAGTCCTTCAAGGCCTTGTTTTTTGAGACTCAAAACATCTTCATTTAAACTCTTATCTCTGCAATGAGACTCAAAGTCTATTTTGAAATCCAAACTGGAGTGTGGCTCTGTGTTGTCCTCTCTGCATTTTTGCCCTAAGCTCTCAACCTTGGGGACAGTAAATACAGAGCCCCTTACTTTGTCTGATCGCATTGGGGGTTGCAGAAAATACTGGAAAGAAACTCAGACAAACCCATTTAACAAGATTATACCTCCATGTTATTATGTTGACAACTGCTTGCTGAATGAATATATAGAAAATGTTAATCAAAAGGAAGGCATTTAAATTAGTATACAAAAGGTCAGTGATGCTTTGAAGCAAACTTTACAAAAAATTCAAATTTTGCTGTTCCTATACTGAATGCAAAAGTTTACACGTTTTTTCATTTAATGTCCTTCAGTCTCTTTTTAAATCTGATGCTTTTAGAAGAGAAGAGCGAAACCCAAAAAAGTTAAGTGACTTCCCTTCACGATCTTGCCAGTAAGGGACAGAATAAGAGCACGGACCCAGGTCCCCTGGCTTCCGATCCAGAGCTCTTCCATGGCATTTCACAACTGGAGGAGGCAGGAGAAAAGATGGGTTGGGGTTCAAAGTTATTGCACTGGGGCTATTCGGCTGGCTTGGCTGACGGTGTGGACAGGGTGATATTTTTGTATTTGTCTGGGTTCTTTGTGACAGCTCTCATTTGCAATGCCTTTTCATTAGCCTAGCTTGGTCTATAATTGAGCCATGTTTGAACTCCAATTCACATCAAAATGAAGCCTCCTGGATGGGAAAGTTATAGATGAAGGAGCTGGAGGCCAGACTCCCAGAAGACAGCCCTGAGGCTGCCAACCTCCTCCCTGCCGGCCCGGCCAACACCAATCAACCACGCTTGGTAGGCAAGGCCCGTGAGCTGCAGCGCCCAGAAGGAAATTCGAGATCTAATTCAGCCCTAAACTTAGCTTCTCTGATTGTCTACTAAAATTAACTGCTTCTGTGATCTTCAGATTTGCGCAGAATTCAGGCATCTTCTGACGA
This sequence comes from Propithecus coquereli, assembly GCF_000956105.1. Lineage (NCBI taxonomy): Eukaryota > Metazoa > Chordata > Mammalia > Primates > Indriidae > Propithecus > Propithecus coquereli. Next base: position 374,730 of record NW_012142190.1, on the reverse strand, counting down.
TTTGGGCCCAGTCCCCACGGGCAGAGGCGAGATGGAGTTCGGGGAGGATACAGAGATCTTTCTTGGCCAGACTTGGGTCTGCCCTTCTACCAACCCCAGGACAGCCCTCATTGCCTTCAATTCCTGTTACAAGGCCGGAGTGTGCCTCCTAGCAGGCCAGACCTCACTGTGATGCTTAATCCAAATCCGCCAGAAGTAGGCAGAACTGACCCCAAATAGGTCCCCTCGTGACAGATAACCTGGCTGGGAGCGTGATTGAAGATAGCAGGACAGTGGCTCCTTGGCTGGGGTCAGTGCCCTGTGCAGCCAGGGGAAGAACGTGCCTGCCTGGGGGTTAGGTGATTTGATCAGGAAAGCTTTAAACTGGCTGTGGAGGAGGGAGAAGCAGGCTCAGAAAACTCGTGAAACCGGTTAGCGCCTGGGTAGGGAGAGTGAGTGCAGAAAGGGCCTGGGGATCCCCAGGGGAAGGAGCCACACCTTAGAGCCTCGGAGGGCGCGCTGCCCGCACAGGAGCAAGGGGAAGAAACAAACTATGTTCGAGGCCACGACGCAGGACGGCCGCTCCAATCGCACCGCAGGTGCGCCTCACGGCACGCTGGCAGGATCGGGGTCCAGTTGGATGGGCCGTGGAAGGGGCTACCCAGAGCAGGTGACAACAGCTCCCGTCACAGGCGCACCTGGCTGCAGCTGAGCCACCATTCTCCCCCTCACCTCCTTACGATCTCTGTTTTGGGACTAGCCAGAAACCTGCCTTGTCCTTCTGCCCTGGTCCCCAGAGCTGACCAGTCACTGACCGGTCACTACGATCCAGTGGCGTCTTTTTAATCTCTCTCCTCTCCATGCCCAGGCCACTGCCCCAGCCTCCCAGCACAGCCCCCGCCCACCCGCAGCTTTCCACACTATTGCTGGGGAAATCCTGCCAGGATGCAGAATGGATCTTGCCGCTCCCTGCTTAAAATCCATCAAGAGCTCCTCATTGCTCGTAGGGCGAAATACGAATGACCTTGGCAGGACACTCAAGGCTTTTCACGGCCTCATCCCTGCTCGTCCCCCGAGCCTCATTTCTTACTCCTCAGCTGCCTGCCAGCACTCTCTGTGCCCTGGTCATGCTGAGCCCCTCAGGCCGCCCAGACATCCGAGCACGCGTGTCCTGCTGCTGCGCTTGCTCTCACCCTGCCTGACACGCATCCAGTGCCCAGTGATCCTCCAGGACTCAGGTCACAGACCACTTTCTAAAGAAGTCCCTGGCCCACCTCCTCCCACTGTCCTGGGGTGGGAACCCCTCCTCTGGGCTCCCCAGCCTCCTGGTTTGCCTTCGTGGGCACTAACATGTTGCACCCAGACCCTCGGCGTTGGGAAGCCTCGGTGAGTGTGAGAATGTTGGCACAGATGCCCGGCTTTTCCCAAGTCATGTTTTCAGTGCAGACCCCCCAAGTGGAAACTAAGTTCCACCTGCTGACCATTTTTCACAGGGAAACAAATTCTTTCACGTGTCCAGGTGCTGTCACCAGTGGCAAAACGTCCAATTGTGGCTGGGACTGGACTTTTGAGCAGGTTCCTCAATAGCTGGTGGCCAATAGGGCCTCCAGGATAGCAGTGAACTAGCCAGACTTCTGCCACGGTCACGGCAGCCTCAGGCCGTGCAGATCGCCCCCTCCCCAAGGGAACAGCCTGGTCCGGGGAACTCCCCCCGCCGCCCCCACCGCCTGCTAAGTTTCATCTCCCCAGTCAGCAATCATCTGGTAAACTAGCCCAAGCCACTGCTTCCCAGTACTGAGTAGGTGACAGAGAAAGGCTGGACAGCCTCCTCCTTCACTTCCTTCCTGGCGAGTGGGGTGGACAGTCCCTCCCATGCGTGGAAACATCAGGAGTGGGAAATCTCTGTATCCCTGGGATCTAGTGCCTAGCACACAATAGCTGCTTAATAAATGATTGCTGAATAATCGAATGCAGGAAGAACATTTAGCTACTCATGGAGCACAATAGCCAAGACTGTGGGGGTTCAAAGACTGGGTTCAAAGTCAAGCTCCATGGCTTACAGTGTAACGTACAGCAAATTGCCTAACCTCCCTGTGATTTGTGTCTTTATCTGAAAAACGACTATAATAACAGTACCTATTTTTTAGGGTTGTGAGAATTTAGTGATTTAATGTATGTAAACCAATCAGACAAGTGCTTGGCATATAGTAAATGCTCAATTAATGTCTGCCTCTTGGAAGGAGTGTTGCAGATAAGATCCAAGTTGTTGTTCCCAATGCCAGGCAGTCCAACAAGAATTTTTCTTTGTAAAAGGGAAAAAAGAAATATGATTAAATATATATGCATATGACCCAGCAGACCAAGAATTGTATTACATGACCTGTTAGTGGCTGTTCTTTTAGTTATTCCAGAAAGACTCCAAACTGAATTAAATTCCCCAGGTTGAGCAATCTCCCTGGGGGGTGGAGAAATGAATGTGTTAATATGTATATGCAAACCGATTTTTTTTTAAAAAGGGGCGAAACATTTTAAGATAAAATGCCAAAATACATGGAATTATTCTCACTGGAGGAATAAAATTTTAGATTTGCTATTTGAAACATGGAAGTACCTTTGTGCTAAAGTCATCTCAAGAGAAAAATGAGTGGATGAATAACTGTAGCTGAAACATAGTGTTCTTCTTTTTAAAATAAGGTAATAGGATCCCAGTCTGAGCCTAATCTGTGCTCACCCTGAGATTCATTCTCATTTGGCAATGATGGAGGAATAGTGGGGCCCCAGTAGGATATACTTGTTTTGGTTTGGTTTTGGCTTTTTATTTTTTAAATTTATTTATTTTTAATTGGCAAATAATGATTGTGTCTATCTACAGGGTACAATATGATGGTTTGATCTATGTGCACATTGTAACAAGACGATATATTTTAATAAAGGAGAGAAATAAGAATATCCTGGTGGAGAACAACTCACCCTAAAGAGAACAAGTTCCTTTGTACAAGTTTGGCCAGAGAGCAACATGCCTGCGTCAGCAGGGCAGGGTACAAACAGCTCTTACACCCTGTATGTGGGACTCTGAGCTGAAGTGTGGTAAGGGGGCTGCCGTCAAAGAGCAAATCCAAGTTAGAGAAATGAGACAAGTTTAGGCCAAGGTGTCTGCAACCGTGACACCAACATCCCAGGCAACAATCGGACATGGGGCATTTGCGGCCGGTCTCCGTAGCCACCCTGCAGGCACTGGTGGGCATCGGTGGCCATGGTGGAAGCTCTGGTAGGCAGCTCCCAGAAGACACATCGCTCTAGAAATCAGGAGCGGTCGAGGAGCAGAGCTGAAGCCACACAACTCAAGAGGACAAGTTCCTGGAGAATACAAGAGGTACCCCTTTTCTTGAGATTCTCAGAACCATGTGGAAGAACTTGAGAGATGCTTAAGAAAGCTGAAATTCCCTCCAAGTAAAGCAGAGCTGCTTTATTTTTATATTCCATGGGATGTGATGCAGGCAGCCACCCTATGTTCCCTCAAGATAGTACAGCCTGGGGAGAAGTGTCAGTAAGGTAGGCCAAATGGAGCTCTGCCCAACAGTGGTCGGAAGATAATTAGAACATGGAAATCCTGAGTTGGTTCCACTATTTCAGGCCCTGTGCCCAAACAGACATTAGAGATTCAAACCGAGACCTGCTGCCAGATTTCCAACTCTCTCTCCTCTCTGGATTTCCTGTTTATAAACAGCTGCTGCATCATTTGCCTGGATGTCCTTGGACAGAAACACTCAGTGATCATCCAGGTGATGAAACGAGATTAGACTATTCCAGACACAAATCAATGCAAGTGATACTTAAAACCCTTGGACTTGAAAGGAGGCCTGTTTGCTAGTGATTGAATACACTGTTACCTGGTCTGTTATCCAAGAATCTGTGCTTTCTACAACTCAAAAACAAAAAAGCAAATGACCCAGTTAAAAAATGGACAAAAGACATCAATAGACATTTCTCCAAAGAAGATATGCAAATGGCAAACAAGCACACGAAAAGATGCTCGACGGCACTAATCGTTAGGGAAATGCAAACAAAACCCTCAAGGAGATACCGCAACACATGACAATGGATGAACAAAACGTGGTGTCTCCGTGTGACGCAATATCAACTCAGCTATAAAAAGGAATAAAATCCTGACATATACCACAACATGGATGAACTTTGAGGATATCATGCTAAGTAAAATAAACCAGACACAAAAGGACAAATATTGCACAATTCCACTTCTAGGAGGTACCCAGAGTAGCCAAATTCATGGAGACAGAAAGTAGAAGGGTGGCTGCCAGGGGCTGGGAAGAGGTGGGGAGGGGGAGTTTTGTATAATGGGTACACGGCTGCAATTTTGCAAGATGAAAAAGTTGTAGAGATGGATGGTGATAATGGTTGAACAGCAATGTAAATGTACGTACTGCCAGTGAACTGTATACTTAAAAATAATTAAGATGGTAAATTTTGT
>NW_012142190.1:341724-370212 GCF_000956105.1 Propithecus coquereli | reverse complement strand
ACCTGATCCACTTCATTAACTTTTGCGAACAATCAGAAATAATGCTACCATCTGTACAGAACCGTTTTTTTCTTTTGCAAAATCACTAGCCTCTACCACCAAGCACTCCCCTCAATATCCACAGTTGGCTATATATTATATATATGTGTGTGTGTGTATGTATTAATATATGCATACAGACATACACACACATAGGTATGTGTATATATGTACACATTATACATATGTGGTATTTTTACTACTCTGAAAATTATGTCCTTTGTGCTATTTTGATATTAAAATGTCCTTTATTTCACCAAATGATCATGATAGTATATAGTCATTGTTGTTTTTAATATCTTGACAAACCAAAATATATATTGGTCCCCCAAGTGCTTTTTGAAATGTTCCTGGTCTGTGATTTACAAAGGCCTGGCATCTCCAGGGAGTCTCTCAGTTATGACACCGTGTGATTTAGGACAGTGGTTCTCAATCTCAGCTGCACATCAGCACAGCCTGGGCAGTTTTTAAAACACTGATGCCTTGGTCCAACCCTCAGGGATTCTAATGTCATAGGTCTGGGTGTCAGCACTTGAAATCCAGCCAAGGAGAGACAGGTGGGTGAGCCGAGGCAGGGGGCCAGGCAGTGGCCATGTATTTACTTTTTTGGGTTTCACTAATCAAGTACATATTCCTCTTTCTTTATTACTCCCAGAGTGGAAAATGGACAGAAGAAAAACAAACAGGAGTGGGAAAGGGCAGCGAATGGAAAGAAAAAGTAGCAAAACATTTGTCTGATAATTGATTAGCATTTTGAAACCGTATCTTAGCAACTATTTTTTCTCTTTATGCCCTCTAAGTTTAGGAACCTCTTGATTTCTAATTATGTTTGAGAAAATCTTCTTTTTCTTCTTATTTCATTTGTAAATAACTTTTCCTGGGAATAATCAAACAACACAAGGAGAAACATCTCCCAAAACATTGCCAAAGAGTCTCTGGCATTCCTCTTCATGCCACGATGATGACATCATCCAAAACATTTGGTCACCCAGAAATGTACTTCCTCTTAGCTTCAAAATTCCTTATATACTAAGATACATTTCTAATTATATTTCAAATAAAAACCAGATGTTGTGAACACTTTACTTTGAAATCTCTCCCTGGGTCTTGTTTGGAAACTATGAGGGAGGGGGTAGCATTGGGCTTATTCTTCCCCTACTCTTTCTGTGTATTTCCCAAAGATTTAACATTCTCAGATACTTTTCCTGGGAATTTAAAAATCTGCGTCTAAGATAAAATTGTTTACATCAACTGATCTTTCACCAGGCTCCACTGTGAGTATTAAGAAAAGGAATGGGTTAATTTTGCAGGAAGTGGTATTTGAGTTTTCTGGAACATACTTAGAACTAGAAAATAGCTTTCCAGCTGATTACTCCTTTCTCTTTGTCAAACCTTGGCTCTCACCTTTCCTGTGAATGGAACAAGCCTCCTTTGTCGTAACACTCACTTTAACTCATGCTGTATCTTGCCTCAAGCACGCTCACTGCTCATGTAATAGGGAAGTACATAATAACAGGGGAACAATTAGCCTTAACTTGGAATACAGATTTTCTTTTCCTCCTGGGATCTTGCCAAATCACTACTAGTTGGAGATCACACATTAGCCTAGATTAGTTTAAGACTTTCCCACATCATGAATTGTACAGAGCATCAGCTTGTCCCTCTACGCAGAGTCAGTTGCTGGGGTCTGGGTGTGAAGGTGCATCCCCCAAAGGTAGGACTGATAGAAATGGAGGCTTCCTGTATTTTCAAAGGTCAAGACCACTGCTGTGCTTCTTACCCCCAAGCAAGGTCGCTGGAAAGGGGAAGTGATCAGACAAAAGCATGGGCAGCGTCATGAGACTGACTCTGCCAGGCCAGTCAACCTGCCCAGAGGTGGCTCCCCTGGGAGGCGGGTCTGGAGAAGACACCTTTAATTTGGTCTTTTTCCTTTATGCATGGGAGCCTGCTGTGTAGAAGGGGTAATGGAGACTCGGGACTATTCCATCCTCTGACTGGTGCACAGGGTGGAATGAAATGTTTACGTCTTACACTACTTTTCTCATAGAACATGCCAGAACAAAGGAAAAGCTTGTTCTCCAACTGCATCTTCTGCCCACCTCATCATCCCCTCCACCTCTTGCTATAACTGGGAGATGCCCTCCCTCTACAAGTCTTCCTCTTCTTCTGGGTCTAGTGAACTCACGTTCAACCCTTGAGACCCAGGTCAGACATCACCTCCTCCGTGCAGTCTTCCCAGCGCCCCCATTCAGCTAGCTGTTGCCACCTCCAACATCTTGTCATAGTGTAATTTTGGGTTCATGGCTGTGAACCTCGCTAGGCTGAGAAGAGAGGGTTTTCTTTGTGTCTCATGACCTGAGCACAGCGAATTAGCTTCTGAGAAAGGCTTAATTTGGTGGAGTCACAACATTTATTTGCTCAAGGAGAGAGAGAGAGAGAGAAAAAAAAAACAAACTCAGAGTCCTGGGTGATGCTGGCTCTCCCTGAGTGACCCCTTGGGGTGAGGGGGAGAAACCTGCAGCTGCGGATTCCTGCTGGCTGTGGCCCTCCAACAATGAATGCACTGCCCAATCACAAGGTAACTGCTTTATGTAGTGTTAGCTGGAGACAGAGTAAACCCCTCCAATCTCGGAGGCAAAATTGGCTATTAGACTAAGAGAAAATAGAGTACTATAATTTATAGGCAACTTAAAAAGGTTTTTCTAGTGCAATTTCGACTGTATATCAGTTTGGCCTTACATGCTCCTTTGGGAACCCAACCCCGCTCTAGGTAGAATGAAAGCCTCATCCCCTTTTTAAGTTTGATGAGCTGGTGGAAGGTAGGAGTAGGGGACAGACCAAAAAATGTTACTGCTCTCTTTCTCTAGAGGGAAAACAACAGAAAATACAACGACAGCAATAATATTCTAAATACATGGTTTATTTAAAACACAGAACACTGAACCATATGGTACTTTCACTGGATGTGTGTGTGGGGGGTGTGACATTAATTAAAGTAATCAGAACATACCTTGCCACCTCCCTGCAGGAGGTCTTCAATCTTAAAGCAACTTCTGTTCTATGAAATGATGAGTTACCAGCAGCTCTTATCAGATTTGAGATACGCCTCTGTTATCAACCACTAACAACATCCTAGACATGCTAATGTAAGAACCGCAGGGATGGTACCAGGCCATTTTCTCACCGTGAGGACTTTCCCAAAATATCTCTTCCACAAACAGTTTGTTTCTTTGGTCTCTGTTTTCTTTTCTTCATTTGTTCTTCCATTCCTTCTTTCATTCAACCAAAGTTTACTGAACCAAAGTTTACTGAACACCTAGCTTGCTTGCTTTCAGGTGTAAACAAGTCTATTGTAGTTCTAACCCTCGGAGCTCACAGCCAGGAGGGGAGATGGGTGAGGATACTATTAGGAAAGGATCACACCAAGCTCATTTTTTCTCACCGAGCCTCAGTTTCTTTTATACCATGGGCCAAATGATATTTACTTTGCAGGGATTTTTGGAAAACTTAGCAAATATAAAATATCTAACAGGTGACTATCAGTTGTGCCATTGTTTAAGAGGTAGGTTGGTTTTTTTAAAAAAAGAAAAACCTCCTTTGATCTAGTCACAAATGGGAAAGATTAAATTAAGAAAATAGTGTGAGGCTGGGCACAGTGGCTCACGCCTATCATTCCAGCACTTTGGGAGGCTGAGGCAGGAGGATTGCTTGAGGCCAGCAGTTCAAGATCAGCCTTGGCCACATAGTGAGACCCTGTCTGCAGAAAAATTAGCTGGGCTTGGTGGCATGCACCGGTAGTCCCAGCTACTCGGGAAGCTGAGGCAGGAGGATCGCTTGCACCCAGGAGTTTGAGGCTTCAGTGACCTATGATGATGCCACTACAGTCCAGCCTTGGTGACAAAATGACACCCTGTCTCAAAAAGAAAAGAAAACAAAACAAAAGGAAAGAAAGAAAATAATGTGAATATGTGTATTAATAATAACATAAACATTTGTATGAACTTTCTTTTCCCCTCTGTTTCATTAAGTAATCAGCAGCCAGCCAGTGGAAAGTTAGCAGTCAAGACTCCTGATTCTCTGTGCCTGTGCCGGCGTTCTGCCACCAGTGAGTATGGAGGCATTCGTTCCGCGGCCAGAATGAAGGCCCTGACTCCAGCCCGGCCACTGTGCGTGATGAGCTGTGTGCACACCCCCTCATAGGTAACCGTGCTGAGAAGGAAGGTGCCCTTGGTTTTTGAGGACTATATTACTTACCGCCAAGGACGTCTGTTTAAGACAGCAAAGCCGCGTGGCTGCAGGTTTCACCTTCTGACATTGGCTGTCATGTCATGTAAACATCAGGTGTTCATCTCCCCACTGCCTAATTCCATGACTGCTGCTAACTTCCCTGGGGACAGAGAAGGGACGCAGTGTCCTTTGTTCGCCTGTTCATGCCAAGGAAGAGTTATTTTCCAACTGATTTTCTTCTGTCTGTGCACAAAGCACCCAGAACGACAGGAGAATTTGAATAACTGAAACTTTGGTAGTTCATTTCAGATAGTCTCAGCGATCCTCATGGTTTGGGATAACTTTCTAGAACAAGTTTATTGTGTATCTGAAAAGGGCCTTATTTCTCCAGGGTGTTAGCGAAGATGAGATTTCAAATCCTAGGGGTGGAGGTTAACTTCAGATTAAGCCTACCACTGACAGGGCGGCTCTTTTTAGTTCCAACTTGCTGTGACAACGATGTCGTATTTATTATCAGTCCCCCAATGTGAGGAGGGGAAGCTAAGATTTTCCCCCCTAGCCTCCTAACCCTCCCAAATCCCAAATTCAGGTTCTTCTGGGCTGGATTTGTGCTCAGGGCAAAAGCAGCCTCCGTGTTCACTCAACTGTCTGGGTTCCTCCCTACAGATTTCAACCTGGTCGACTGCTTACTGTCGTACCTGAGCTTTCAAGGTTTGTTAAAAATGTATTTTACCAAGCAATTTTAGTTGTCTTCAGTGGAGGGCTGTTCCAAATAACACACCCTACTCTATTTCTGAAAGAAAAGTGTCCTGTTTTATTTTCTTACCAGCATTATTAAACCTGGAGTGTCCCTTTGCCCTTGTCTCTTGTCTGCCCCCTCCAATGAGCACATGTACTCCACTACCGTGTGTCTTGGTCCCAGGCCTAGAATAATGCCTGGCATGTGGTAGACGTGCAATAAATATTTGTGAAAGATAATAACAATAATAGTGAAACAATAACAGTAAAGATCTTGAACATGGGACGCATACAGTGCCTTAGCTGACAGCTCTGCCTCAGTCTCCCCATTTCTCCAAACCTTCCCGCATGTGTGGGGAGAGTCAACTTCCCAGAGCAGAGCTGTCAACTTTCAATGGCTCCCCGGTGCCTTTCCCACAGAGACCATGCTTCTTCGTCTGGTATCCACACGAGTCTGGACACAAACTAATTTTCTATTATTTTTGTGTCCTGTGTTCCCCCCAAACCCAGCTACTTGGCATTTCTCAAATATGCAAAACAACTTTGCTGTCACCAGTAACTTGACTGTTCTTACCACTCTCTCTCCCTTCTGTTTCACACTCACCGTTCCTTTGACACACCATTCAAATTTCACTTCCTAGATTCTTCTCTCATTCCCTTGCAAGAAGTAATGCTCCTTTCTTTAAACTCTCAGAGCATTTGGGGCTTCCTCTTATCTCTTATCACGTGTGCTTTGCATTACTGCTATTTATATGTAAAGATTAATGCTTCCCCCCAGGACTTAATGGGACTTGGTATACATCAGGCGCTCAGTAAATATGAGCAGAATAAAAGGATCATCAAAATAGGCTTAGATTGTGGATTGCAGTCAATATCAAAACAAGAAGGATCCTTGTCTTCTATAGTCAGAAATACCTTATCTTGCAGGCTCTTAGAGGCTTCGGAATATAGTTTGTGGGGCTGAGCAGTAGCTCTGCTAATGGACATGTTATTTAAAATTATTATCATGCTCCAATTGTTTGACATGTTTTACAGAATGGTTGGGAGTCTGATGTTCTTCTGCTTTTTTGTTCATGGTTTTTTTTTATTCTAAGCACATGAAAAATTTCATCAGAGGGCTCACTTTGCTTAGAGAATATAGAACAAGATGTTAATGCTAACAACCGCGCAAAATTAACTCTGACTCACACTTCTGATCAGCAGTTCCTGTACCCTTGTTGAATTTCTCATTTGTACTATCACTACTGAAGGCCACCACCCTAAAAAACAGAAGCCCAAGATAGCATTTCTCTTATTTCCAGAGGTTGGGTTCTAAAGACGGAAAGTTCCAAGTTATAAAACTGAACATTTGAAGTCTTGTGTCTTCAACATCATGTGGTGCTTTTCTTCTGAAACAGGAGTTGGAAGCTATCTATCAGTTGTGTTGATGTGACAGAACAAATCACATTACCACGTTTGGTTGATGGCTAAGACCTAAGTGCCGCAGAAAGATATATGTGGTCAGTGTATTCCCTCTGGCACTTTTGCAAAGGACCTAAAGACGAAGGCAGGAATACTACTAAAACCCCTAATACTCCTGCAGGAACTAAGGAGATCGGATTGGTCTGTGGCTCTCGTGTTCAGGAGAGAAGTTTGAGTAATCAAAGAAAACACCCTTGGAAATATGTTTTAGGTTGACAGTTTGACAACTATGGGAAAATGAATCCTACAAAAGGAACCGTTTTACAGATCACAAACACACAGCTAGGAGAAGAAAACAAAAGAGGACGTACGAAAGAAATTTGAAATTTCATTTCAGAGAGACAAACTCTTGGAGGCAGGAATATCATAGGCCAAGATACCCAAATCAGATGCCAGAAATCTGAACCAGAATCCAGGAGATCCAGATTGAAAGAATGAAGGGCTTGGTGATCGGGGGATGCCAAATGATGCCTGATAGATGTGCAGCCGGCTCGGAGGTTAAATCGGGTAATGTCTCATAGGGTCTCGAGTCTGACATCTTGTTGACGATGCTGGAGGCACAGTGGTGTGGAATGTGTTGTATCCAAACAAGGTCACATGTCTCAGAGCCGTCCTCGCTACAGTCACTGCCCCAGAAATACAGGCCTCTCCGGTCACCCAGGGTCACATCTCCACACTGCTGTGCAACGGGGCCTGTTTCTCTCTCAAACACACACCCTTGGAGCTCAGGACCAGAAACAGAAGTCGCCATTGTCACTTGCAGACCCTGTTTCTTTCTCCTTATGGCACAGACCACTGCTCTTTGAGACTCACACCACTCCCATGCCACCTCCTAATAACTGTCACACACTGATTTCCAGAACTCCCCCGGCTGCACACGCGCTCGAGCACACACGCACACACGCACACGCACACACGCTTCTTTCACCACAACTCCTGCAGCATTTTTAGCTACTTCAATGTGCAGGGGGGGTGACACGTCCACCGCACTGGCCTCTCAGGCCCTCGACTACTCGTGCGGACAGCAGCCACCCACAGGCAGGTCACACCCTGGACTGTGTCATCATGTTCCCCGATCTCTGATCCCAGCACCCCTCCACGCACACCCGCGCCTTCCTGCCCGTCTCTGGCTCCTGCTCCCATGTCTCCGCCTCGACCACCCTCATCCAGACCGCATCCCTCCCCGCTCTCCCGCAGCTGGGGCCTTTCTCCTTTTCCACTGAGAAGACAGACATGGAAGGGCCCTCCCCTCCGTCTTCCCAGCCCCAAATCGACACACCTACTAGCGCCGGCCCCTTGCTCCCCCTGTCTCCGCTCCCCGTCCCCTTGCACGCAGGGCCGGTCCCGCCGCTCTCACGGGCCGAGGTCCCCACCGGCCGCAGGAGGAGCCTCCCAGCGCTGCGGGTGCCGGAGCTGGGCGCGCTGGCTCCCCAGAGCTGACTGCCGAATTTTCAGGAATTTTGCATCACGTTGGTAGCTGGTCTTGGGCTGTGGTGAGAGTGTTTATTTTACCACAAATGAAGGCTTTGGCTTTCCAGAGGGTGGGCGGCTAAACATCTGCCAGCGCACCGCCGCCCTGTGCCTCATCCTCCCGCTGCTCCCGCCACCCCTCTCCGCTACGCTCACCTCGAAGCTAACCTCTCAAGGGCGGCCGGTGGTGCCGACTCCCCCCGTCCGCCCCTCACCCCCACTCCAGTCCAGCCGCAGTCCTCAGACTCCCCCAGACTACTCTCGTCCAAGCCCCCAGCACCCCCGCAGTGCAAATCCCACCAGCACGCTGTCCCTCTCCACCTTGCGCCCTCCACCTACCTCGCCCCTCCTCGCTCCGCAGCACACGCCCCTCCGGCCCTGCACACCCAGCTTCCTGGCTCATCTCCTTCCTCTTCGGCATCTGTCACAGACTTCGCTCAGCCTCCTCACACGGCTGCATGGCTTCTAAGGTCACCGTCCAACGGCTGGCTCTGGCCTCTGCTTCCTTCTCTGCTCTCTTCCCTGCACTCTCTTCCGGGTGGCCTTGTCCTGTCTCGTGACTCGTGCTAAAGATTCCTCCAAGTGTGCCCCAGTCCTCTCCAACCTGTCATCTAACTGCCTACTTGACAACTCCATTTAAACGCATGCTTTGCTTTTCCACATATGTATCTACACACTTGGTTGTATCTGGTTTTTAAATTTTTTTTTTTTTTCTGGAGACAGGGGCTCCCTCTGTCACCAGGGCTAGAGTACAGTGGCATCATCATAGCTCACTGCAGCCTCAAACTCTTGGGCTCAAGCGATCCTCCTTCCTCAGCCTCCCAAGTGGCTGGGACTACAGGTGTGCACCACCACGCTCAGCCAGTATTTCTATTTTTTGTAGAGATGGGGTCTTACTATTACCCAGGCTGGTCTCAAATTCCTGGCGTCAAGTGATCCTCCCGCCTTCGCCTTCCAAAGTGCTAGGATGACAGGCATGAGCCACCACGCCCAGCCCATGCTTTGCTTTAAATGTAGCATGTCCAAAGCGGAACTGTCGATTCCTTCACCGCTGGCAGACCAGTTCCTCTCCCCAGCTTCCCCATCCCCATAATCGGTGGCACCATTCAACTGCGTGCTCGAGCCGGAATCGCGGCACCCTCTGGATTGCTCCCTCATCCTCGCCCCACATCCACTGCATCAGCAGGGCCCCGGTGTCTCCTCCCCTGGACACACATGCGTCTCCACCCCTCCACTTCTCCCCAGGGCTGCACACATCATCTGAGTTCCTCTCGCCCCGACTGACTCTCACAGCGACCTCCTTCCTGGTCTTCTAGACCCCACTGCTGCCTCGCTTAATCCAGTCGCCAAAAAACAGCCAGAGGCAACTTTCACAAAAGAAAATGCTGGAAATTAAAATCACTTTTAACAACTTGAAGGATATATAGAAAGTAATTATTTCACTGTTGAAATTGCCAATTACAAGACTATATACAATAAGCTGCAAATAAAACAGTGTTTTAAATTACATAGAAATGAACAAGTTCATATAAGATTTCAAGTGAGAAAGTATAACAGGAAAATGTTATCCATTTGGTAGAAATTATTCATCTTTTAAATGTATGGAATTCACATAAGCCTCATTTTATCCCCTTTCATTTAAAGAAATTATTTCCATTACATTAACTTAAGCTTTGAAGTAGTAGCTATCATTTTAAAAACAGCAACATATGCAAGCAGGATTTCACAATTCAAGGCTTAACAAAATCCTTTCAAATGATCATTAAAGTCTTTTGCATAGTAGCTATTAAAATAAAGTTTCTTAATATAAGATCTGCCTGAAATTATCTAATCAAATAAAAAAATTACTCAACTAATATTCATTCTTTGCTATGTTATAAAAAGAAAATTAAAATCTTACAGAGGTTTAATATACCTATGGATTTTAATAAATTTGCTTTTTAAAATAAATCAACTACCCCTCTTAACTCTTCCTATACAGGCCTAGAAATTCAAATGGCTTTTAACAATTTCAAAGATACATGGAAAAGTCATTTTTCTCCTTAAAATTGTCAATAACTTTTCTTTTGAATTTATAGAAATTTACCTATTAACATGAAAGACTCCAGAGTCAGACAATCTTTTTAAAAACAAAACAGATCGTCTTATTACACTGCCTAAAACCTTCCCCCTTCCACCTCAGATAAGATCCACATGCCTTTCCTACAAGGCTCTGTGTGGCCTGGCCTTTTCTCTCTACATCATCCATCCTTCTTTCCCTCTAACTTTGCAAGCATCAGATACACCAGCTTCCTCTCGGTCCCTGGAACACTCGCTATTTTTCTGGTGAGTTGGTGGGGTTAGAGGAAGTAGTGGGGGGGTAGGGGGGTTGTTTGATTTTTGTTTTTGCCTCAGGGCCTTTGCACAAGCTCCACCCTCTGTCCAGGGACACATTCCCTTCCACTTCCTGCTGACTTCATCTCATCTTATCTCAAATACCATCTTCCCAGAATAGCCCAGCAGGCAGAGGGTCTGGTAGAGCAAAGATGGGCAGATTAGGTAAACAGCACGTCTCCTCTTTCTAAAGTAAGTAAATAAGTCTCTTAAACTTACTGTCTGCTTGGTAAAGCAGCACTTCTTTGTATTTGTTGTTTATTCAACAATTCTTTGAGGGCAGTCTTTGATTAATAGTCGGGATAAAAATATGCAGTGGACATTTATAGCCACCAACATTTATCGGGTGCTTACCATGTTCCAGGAGTTTGCTTTATAATCCAGTCCTTATCTTCCTGTGCAGACACTCTGCGTTTACCTGGATATGCTTGTTAATCCTCACAATAACTTGAGAAGAAGCTAACATCATTATCCCCATTTTACAGGTAATGAAACAGAATCATGGAAAGCCAACTACCTTGTCCAAGGTCTCAGGAGAGCAAGAGAGAAAGCTGGGAACATAGGCAGCCCAACCCCAGAATCTACTTCCTTAAGCACTAAATGTACTCCAGCGCACCCCAAGTTCTTATTAGGTACTAGGATATGAAATAAACAGAGAGAGTTCCTGAACTAAAGGAATTTAGATTACAGGGAAGACAATGCAAACAAACAATCACGGTAGGATGAGAGCTGCCCTGGGGGTGGGGTGAACAAGCTGTGGTTAGAACCAGGAGGAAGGATCCCCGAAGTCGGCCTGTGAGGGAAGCAGCCTGTACATCTCGAACTTGAAGGGTGAGTAGGAGATTGCCAAGTGTCAACAGGGAAAGGCAAGGGGACCAGCACGTTCAGAAGGGAGAATGTTTGGGGAACCATAAGTAGGTCTGTGTTTTCAAGAGCTAGATGTACACAATGGGAGAGTGGCGAGAGAGATGCCGAAAAGGCAAGTGAGGGCTGGATCCCAAGAGCCTCTGTCATGCAATGGGTGGCTGGCTTTCACCCATGGACGACGGGGAGCCTTAAAGAATCGGGTCCCGGGCAGGCTCGGATCTGACTTGCATTTGGTAGAAGACGGCCGTGGCGGCCACGGAAATCTGGAAGACAAGAGGAGGGGATTGGTGCACTGAAGGAGAGAGACTAGTCTGGGTTGTCTCCATGGGTTAATCTTCGTTGTCTAAAACTGAAAGCTGTAACTCACCCTCACTAACTCCGACATTTACTAGAAAGATTTAATACTGTTTCACTGGTTTAGCTGATCACAGTGTGTTGTTAAATCAGCTTCCGCAGGAGCTGCCCTCCATGGCGCTGCGTTGGTCAGGGCTTGGCTCAGCCCCCTGGGGCCAGCAGTCACTGGCAGAAAAGCTCTCAGGAGTGAGCCCAGCTCCCAGCAGCTGTCAGGGGCTTGGCAGTGTTTGGTCTATCTTTCCATGCTCTGCTCTTCACCCGCTAATAAATGTCAGCCATGGCCTGGGTCTTGGGTCAGGGTCCCTGGAAGCAGAGCTGGCAGGGAGATTCTTGCACAAGTGGTATTTGGAGGGCACAGGGAAGAGAAGGGGAGCAGCTAAGGAAGATGTGGTGTCTTGGTCAGCTCTGGCTGCTACAACAAATTGCCATACACTGGGTGGCATAAGCAACAGACATTTGTTTCTCACAGTTCAGAGGCTGGAAGTTCGAGATCAGAAGGCTAGCGTGCCTGGTTCTGGTGAGGGCCCCCTTCCTGGCTTGTGGAGGGCCACCTTCTCCCTGCATCCTCACACAGCAGGAGAGCTTGGCTGGCTCTCTGGCCTCTTTTAAAGAGGGCACTGATCCCATTCATGGGGGCTCCACCCTCTGACCGAATTCCCTCCCAAAGGCCCTGCCTCCTAACACCATCACATTGGGGTTAGGGTTTCAATACATCCATTTTGGAGGGACACAAACATTTAGTTCATTGCATGTCCAGCCTCAGCCCAAGCCAAGATGTTCTGAAACATGAAAGTACAATGGAGGTGTCCCTCTCCGAGGCCAGGGGTCTGGGCTTTTGTACCCCTGTATAGGTCAGCCATTGGCTGAGGGTGACTCGGTGGGGGAAAGGGGAGGGTCAGGTAACCTCGCAGATGCTGAAGTGGCTCCTCCTCGAGTAGGAGGGATCTGGGTGGGGAACCAAAGGCTCAACATCATCTTAGGATTTCTCGACCTCAGCACTTTGGGGGCTGGCTGGTTCTTTGCTGGGGGAGCTGGCCTGGATGTAGAGCATCCCTGTCCTCTACCCACTGGATGCAGGTAGCAACACCACCACCACCCCGATTTCTAAACATTGCCAAATGTCTCCCAGGATGCAAAATTACCCTCCTCTGCTGACTCACTCACATGTTCTATGGTGTCTTTGTCCAACCTGTGGGGGGAGCTCTCAGCAATTGCGCTACACAAGGGGTGGAGCATCCTACATGCACACTGTGTCTGTGTGTGAGTGTGAGTGTGAGTATTTGTGTGTAGTGAGAAGCCCCAAGATGCTCTGAATATGACTTTCCAAAGCAAGACTGGGTCAAGCCAGAATGAAAAGAAGAATCAATGAATCTGATAGCCAGCCAGCAAATAGCATTAACAGAGTTAAGTTACTGAGTGAACATGGGGGTTGAGGCAGAAGTGGACTGGCAGGTTTCTGGCTTTGGCAGATGCAAAGACAGGAGCAAGGAGTACAAGTTTAGAGGGGAAAAGGACCAGGTAAGATTTGGATACAGTGAGTTTGAAGGGCTGTGAGCTCCCCCATGCACATGTCTGGAAGGCACATATGTATCTGGGTCTGAGCAAGGCTGGGGCACTCAATCTGGGAGTCCTCACTAACAAAGTCAAGGTCACAGCTACAGTTGTTCAAGGAGGGTACCCGGTAAGAAAGAAAAGGGGCTGAGAAAAAGTAGAAGGAGAACCAGGGGAAAGTGAAGCCATGGATCATGAAACCAGTAGGAGAAACTTTTGATTTAAAAAGGGGTACAGGCTTCTGCACTAGAGGATATTGTTGCTTAAAAAAATCCCATGATTCGACCCACAGAATGGAAAAAAATATTTGCAGATCACACATCTGATAGGGAGTTAAAATCCAAACTATATAAAGAACATCTATAACTCAATAACAACAAAAAAACAAACAACCCAATTAAAAATTGGGCAAAGAACTTCAATAGATATTTCTTCAAAAAAGATATACAAGTGGCCACTAAGGACATGAAAAGATGCTCAACATCACTAATCAACAGGGAAATGCAAATCGACCCAGCAATGAGATACCTCCTCACACCAATCAGGATGGCTACTATCGAACAGTAAATAAATAAAATAACAAACATTGTTAAGGATGTAGAGAAATTGGAATCCTTTTGTGGGTGGGAATATAAAATGGTGCAGCCACTATGGAAAACAGTGTGGTGATTCCTCAAACAATTAAAAACAGAATTACCATATGATCCAGCAATTGTACTTCTAGGTATTTACCCAAAAGAATTAAAAGCCGTGTCTTGAAGAGATGTTTGTATATCCATGGCTCATAGCAGTATTATTCACACTAGCCAAAAAAATGGAAACAACCCAAGTACCCATCAACAGATGAATAGATAAATGTGTTACACACGTACAATAGAATATTATTCAGCCTTAAAAGTGAAGGAAATTCTAACATCTGCTACAACATGGATGAGGCTTAAGGACATTATGTCAAGTAAATTAAGCCAGTTACAAGAACACAAATACTCTATGATTCCACACACATGAGGTCCCTAGAATAGTCAAAATCATAGACAGAAAGTAGAACGGTGATTACCAGCTGGTGGGAGGGAGGAATGAAGAGTTAGTATTTAATGGGCATAGAGTTTCAGTTTTGCAAGATGAAAAAGTTCTAGAGATTGTTTGTACAACAATGTGAATATATTTAACATTATTGAACTATACACTTAAAAATGGTAATGATGGTAAAAAAAAAAGAAAGAAAAAAGAATCCACTGATAAATTATTTGGGAAAAAAGGAAAAAAGTCATTTGACAAAAAAGTAAAGTAACTGCTCTATAAATACAAATTGGCATATTTTCATATTTGCCTAAAGCCAGCTATACTATTCTAACAATTAGTGGCAATAAATTATTTAAATTTGGAAGGGGAGTGTTTTTATGATCTTTCTCTTATATAATCAATTTAAAAAGACAATTGCTAGATTAGAGAATTATAAGGAAATAAGAGTCTTTGGGGTGGCACTTTCGTTTTTAGAATCCTCTGCAGACCTTGATGGGCGTTCACGCAGCAACCCCAGCCAGCCCTGGCCCACGCAGACCCTCCCAGCGATGTCTGCAGTTTTCAATATTAGGTTGGCTGCAGGGAGTTTCCGGAGTTGAGATGCAGTTCCAGGATGAATAAGACTTTCTCAGAAAGCCAGCTTGGTACGAAGGCGCTGCTTCCCCCGGGCATGAGAATGCCCTCCCACGCCACCTCCAAGTTATGAGGGATGAGGGATCGTGGAGAGAAGGGGCGAGTTGCTTACACAGGGAGCACAGCGCCTTCGAGAGCAGCAGAGCACTTACACTCGTCCAGTTCATTTCTGTATGATTTGACTTAATTCAAAACGAACTTCCACACAGACCCATTCATTCGTTCAACTATACCAACTCTATGCAAGTCACCAGAACATAACTATTAAGTAATGAGGACGGTCAGTTTCATTGAGGCATAATTTACATACAGTAAAATTCACCCTTTTAGGTGTGCAGTTTTATGAGTTTGACAGATGTATATTGTCATATAATCACCACCACCAGGATATGGAATATTTCCATCACCCCTTGGATCCTTTTGCACTCAAGCAGCGCCAGTCCCTGGCAACCACTAATCTGATTTTTATATCTATAGTTCTGTCTTCTCTAAATGCCATACAAATAAAATCATAAAAGTATGAAAAGTATGTAGCTTTTGTGTCTGGCTTCTTTCACATAGCATAATGCATTTAAGTCTCACCCATATCTTTGTATGTATCACTAATACATTCCTTCTTATTGTTGAGTGGTACTCCACTGAGTAGAGGGACCACAATTTACTTAGCCACACGCTAGTTGATATACATTTGAATTCTTTCCAGTTTTCAGCATTATGAACAAGGCTGCTGCAAACATTTGTGTATTGGTCTTTCTGTGGACATAAGTTTCCATTTCTCACGGATAAGTACCTAGGGGTGGGATACACTTTCATTTGGAAAGCGTATGTTTAAATTTATAAGAAACTGCCAAATTGTTTTCAAAAATGGCTGTACCCTTTTGCATTCCTATCAGCAACACAAACGAGTTCCAGTTGTCCTGTATGCTCACCAGCCAGACAAAGCTTTTTGCAAATATCGGCATCTTAATTATTTCAGACCTGCAATTTTCGTGAACACTATGCCATCAGCAACGAGTGGATGTATCTTGAAACTTCCCAATCTGTAAGCTGGGGCCCGGAAACGTGCACTTCTTGGTTGCTTCCACGATGCATACTTTTCTTTATAAAAGTACCTTAATGATCTCATTATGTTTAAGAAATTACAGCAAGGCATGGTCAGCCCTCAGCACGATGGAAGTAGGCAGATAATAGAATAGCACATGTGCAGTGGTGGCAGGGATCTTAAACACCCCACCGCCACCCCACAATGGGATGCATGCATCACATCTTACTACGTTCCTGGCTAGGGGTCATCCAGGTTCTACTGTCATTTAATTTCTTTCAGGGATCTCACTTCCTCCTGAGGCAGCTGTATGAAAAGATACAGTCATCAGAAATTGCGTGAGCTATGGATAGTCACTCTCAGTTCAGGCTTCTCTGGGAGACCGTGCCGTCCTGAGACTACTGTGACTATTTGAAACACTTGTTTTTGGTGGTGGTAATGGTGTGTGTGTGTGTGTGTGTGTGTGTGTGTGTGTGTGTGTGTGTGTTCCAGCCTAGTCAGTTTCTCTGAAGTTTTTGCTAATTGGTCTTTGGTGTATGGGAGCCTACATGATTTCAATTCCTATTTTATCTGACATCTTTTCAAATATTTGAAAGCAGGTCTCATGTCTCCTAAAGTATCTCCTCTTTTCCAGACTAAACATCGCTATTTCTTTGACCGTCCTGACACAACTTGACATTGAGCTCCTCCTCCATCGGGTCTCTCTCTTCTCAACGTGTACAGTCCTATCTAATCCCTCTTTAAAATGGGGGGCTCGTTACTGAACCCAGAACGAGCTGTGCCTAGAAAACACAAGGTGGATTCCCGCCCAGAGCAGTCTAAGGCCACATTCACCTTTTCCGAGTGATGTCCCTGGTGCCTCCTCTCATTGAATTTACTGTCAGCTGCCATCTGGGTGGCTGACTACTCAGCCACGTCTTCCCCAATCTGTACTGGCAGAATCAAATCTTGGGAGACTCAAGAGAGAAGGACATTCAATGTTCCCATTATAGATTCGCCCACTGCTACAATTTTCTAGGTCGTTGGGTGACCCTAACTTTATAATCCATTATGTTTACTATCTCAACTTGGTGTCACCTCCAAATTTTCTACGCAGGTCTGTAATAGCTTTGCTCAGTAACGAATATTTGTTGAGTACCTACTATGTACTATGCACTCCGCCAGGTCCTGGGAATACAAAGATGAATCAAATGGGGCCACTCTCCTAGAAGGGCTCACGGTCCAAAGGAGATGGCTGGGTTGTCTACCACAAATGGAAGCTTTCTGTGGGATTAAATCAGTGTTGTCATCAGAACACTATGGGTTCTGTCTTCCAATCAGTCACTAACACACCCACTTGTGCCAGCATCTAACCTAGATGTCTCTACTTTTGCCCATGTGGCTGGCACAAGAAAGCCTGAAGAACATTGAGAAATGTCTGCACGTCACTGCTGAGCTAGGGGTCAGAGTGGTCCAAGAGGGAGGAGGACATCAGTCTGATAGGAATGGAGTTTAGTAAGTGGCCACCCCACACCCTCACCACTTCCCCATCCTTAATTCCCTTTCCATAATCAAAGAACATTATATAGATGCATTCGCATAGCATTAAAGATTACTGTAAAGACAGACTAGTGTGAGTAGATAATGAGCTCCTGGAGTAACCTAGTCATGTGAGCGGGGTTAATAATAACCCCCCCCCTTTTTTTTAAGTACCCTATACAGGGGAAATTGATTTGGGGGTCTAACCCTTAATTAATAAATCTCATATGCAATTTGGGTGGTGTCTGAGAGGCTGCTGGAAATACAGGTGTGAAGTTGGACTACTTAGGCCAGCGGTCCCCAACCGTTTTGGCATCAGTGACTGGTTTCATCGAAGACAATTTTTCCACGGTGGCAGGGCGGAGGAGCAGAACTCCAGCTGTGATGCTGTAAACAGAGAGGATGAAGCTTGGCTTACCTGCCCTCTGCTCACCTCCTGCTGTGCCCCCCGCCAAGTTTAACGAAAGACAATTTTTCCACGGAAGGGGGGGCAGGGGCTCGGAGCTCTGAGGCCAGGTCCCTAACAGGCCACAAACTGACACTGGTCCGCTGCCCAGGGGGTGGGGACCGAAGCCTTAAGCGGTCCTGCTTGGGCCATAGAGACCAGAAGTGTAGAAATGAGCTGAGTCTTCAAAAGAAGAAAGAAGGGGCCCGGAAAGCGCTTCAGCACCAGCTCACAGAGGCCGGGCTGCCTGGGCCTGGCTCCTCCGGGAAGGCGAAGGACTGCTTTGGGCTCAGAAACGCCAGGTGAGAGAAATCAAGGTCCACCCGGTAAGTCTGCGGGGGTGTATTTTCGACAGACGTTTTATTGTACCCGTGGAGCATCTGAGTTCTCTGGTTTGGATTTTGATGCCCTCTCCCTTCTGTTTCAACACGTGATGGAGACTTTCTTTACTTTAGGAAATCAACACAGAACCACAGGTGTGAGCGTGGCTTTGGTGGCTGCCAGCTGTGATCCCAAAGAACAAATCTTTGGGAAAAAGTTGTATCCTGGGGAATCCAGAAAAGCCACCTCATCTGCAGAAAGGTTTCTTCCAGAAAGTGCCCGGGAAACACGCTTCTTACCCAGCGCGTGTCAATTGCCAATCGTTTTAAAGGACAAAGCTTGAGCCGCGCGCGCATGTGCGAGGCGTGCGTTGCGTTTCAGTCATTTCCACCGGGAGCAAGCCGGTGGGGGCGCGGAGGGGAAGGAGCCCGCGTCCGATTTCTCCAGGGCAAGGCTCCGTGCGCGAACTCTTTTCGGTTCTGTTGTTTACTTCGGGTTTTGTTCAGCCCGGGGAAGCTGCGCTGCGGCTTTTCAGAAGTTATTTATCTTTTCCTGCGAGGGACTGTGACAGCCCGGGGTGTTGTGTATCCTGTGCGATTGTTTATCGCCCGGCCCATGCGGTGGCCCGAGCAGCCTCTGCGCCGGCACTTCACGTCCCGAGCCCCGGGACTACGTGAGCCAGCCCAGGGCGGGAGGTGACGTTAGGGCGCCGGGATGAACCCGCGTCCTCTGCGGCCCGCGCCGTGTCCTCAGGCCGGGCCCTGACCCCGGGCGCCAGGTGCACTGACCCCGCAGCTGCGCGCTGCCCCTGCGCCCCCGCGGAAGCTGCCTCCGACCGTCGCCTCGCCCCGGAGCGCGGCGCCCCCCGGCCTCCTGGCCCCCGCCCGGCCCCGCGCGCGCGCTGAGCTCCGGCCGGGCGCGGATCGGGGCGCACGACACGCTCGCGTCCGAGTCACCGCGAGTCAGCCGCCCTGGGGACACTCCTACGTGCCGGGCTGCTCTCACCCGCCGCCCCGGCGCCGCGGGGCTTCGCACCCGCCCCCCAGCCCGGGCCTGGAGCCGCGGCCGCCGCTCTCTGCTGGGCAGGGGAGCGCGAAGCGCGGGGCGCTTTCGAGTCTGCGTTTGCCCCGGGCCAGCCGCGGGTTCGAAACGAGCCTCCGGGAAGACTTTGGGGTGATTTTATTCTCTTTTCCTCTGCCCTCCTCCTTTCCTTTCTTTTTTTTCCTTTTCTCCTCTTTTCTGTCTTTTCCCCTTTCTTTTCTTTTTATTTCTCTTTTTTTCCTTTTGTAAGTTTTAGAGGGCTGGGTCTCTTGCCAGTTTTGGGAGCTGGCCAAGGGCGCAGAGGCAGGGCGGAAAGCGGCAGCGCCCTGTCTCTCCCAGCCCGTCCGTCCTTACCCACACGCACAGAAACACACCCACCCACCACCCACAGACACCTACACACGGACACGCCCACCCGCCCCGCCACGCGCGCCGCTGCGCACCGACCCGCCCACGCGGACACTCCCACCGCATGCTCAGACACATCGCACTCAGACACACAGCGCGCAGACACAGACACACACACACCCCTACGGGGAAGGATCAAACGCTCACGCGGCCCTGAGGTCTGTTTTCTCAGGCTCCTTCCCCATCACCACATTGTTAGCGGGACAATGGGCTCCTGTGTCCGTCTTGTTGGCACCAGTGTTGTACGATGCAGGAAACAGCATTTCCTCTCGGCGCTGGAAAATTAACTTGGATCGTGCTTTTCCCTTTTTATTGAGAATCCGCACACACCCCGGGAAACCCAAGCTCCCGGCGAGGGGAAGGAGCGGCAGCAATAGACATCCCGAAGGCTCCCGCCGCGTCCGCCCCCTTCCCGCTCTGCTCCCCGCTCCCGCCTCCGCCAAAAGAGGAAGCCCCGGCCTTAAACAATGCGATGGGGCTGGTGTCTTAACCGTGACCCTCCCACTGGGGCTATCGGGACGACCGTGCCAAGCCTCGAGCCCTTGTGTGGCCCGATCTCCTTGGAAGGGGAACTTGGCGGGAGGGGTCCCGCCTGCCCAGAAACCCCCACCTCTGCAGCGACCAGTCTGCTCCCAGCAGGCCACGCTTGGGCAAGGGCTGAGTTGTCTAGGTGGTTCCAAAATTTACAAACTACTAGCTAACATTCTCCCATTCCACTTAGACTTCTATTTTGGCATTCATCTCATTCTGTCCCGAATTACTAAATATAGTGTTCCTGGTCTTTTGGAACAGCACTAGATTGCAAAATCCGGGAGGCAGGGAGGGGTCTTCTGTGTCTATGAATTTCTCTTAGGCTTAGAAGCCTGGACCTGGGACATAGTAGGCGCCTGATCACTATAAATGTATATTAAATATGTAGACATTCTTGCCTCTCCTACACACCCCTAACACCATCTCTTGTTCACATTTGTATGCTGAGAATACTATTCACCTGATTGCTGAGTATACACACATAGGATTTCCACACTATTTTATATGCACTACACATGTGTACACACACTCACACTACACATAGAGTACCAGAGTACAATATGTGTTTAATAACTGCAATACCACCACCATCCCGCTGTCCCCTCCCGCCCCATGAGAAAGGAAGCTGCATTGGAAATTATAGATGTGCCTCTGCCTCTCATTGATCTCCTTTTGCCACAAACTCTGTGTAATTTACATTTTGTGTAAATTCAGTTTTGGAAAATGTTATTTCCCATCAAATTTTAAACCCTCGATTTTAGAGTTTCGTATAATGCCTATTTGATGTCAAGATGAAATAGAGAAAGTTGAAAGGGCTTCGAGGACAATCTATCTATCCTATGTCATGGTAGGACATAAGCAAGTGTTGGAATTATTGATCAGTTGTTAGCAGTGGCTTTCTAACACCTTAGTTTTAAGTCTTTGCTTTTGCCTGACCACCCACATCTATCCGGCTCTCCTCTCCCAGGTGCAAGAGTTAATGGTCTGTAAAACAATACTTAAATATTTAAATCCTCTAGGGAAGCACCCTAAAGGAACCCTTTGGGACTCTTTGTAATGTGAAAATCATCCTCTAATTGCTTTGCTCCCAGTTGCTCTAGCCTCCCTCACCTGCCCAGCTAAGCTGAGTAAAGCCAGGGTAAAAGCCAAGGCTGCTTAATGCTTCTTGAATGAATGAATGATCATATTCTATTTTTTATTTGCATGTTATTCATGTTATTTTATTTACTAGCTTAGAAAAAAGATTATAGCTTGTGGTCTATAGAAATAGATTTGGGAGAAACTAAGTGGAATAATCCCTAAGAGGTAGGAATTGGATACATCCTAATTGCTTTAATAAATACTTTTTAATAATGACAAATGTGGTTCACTCCTATGTTAGCCGAGATGAAGTGAGACTTAGGGCAGCAGAGCGTGCTGTACCCCGTAGTACTGAGTTCATCTTCTTTGGAGAGTCCTCCCTGCTTTCGTAAAGTACTTGCCCCTGAGAGCCATGCTGCTGTGGCTTTTTGATGTAGTGTGCTACTCTGATTTGAACCTACTGTAGTTGTTATTTATCTTTTTATATACGTGTTCCAACTAGATTGTGAGCCCCTTAAAGGACTGCCTTGTATCTACAAACCTAGCACTGTTTTCTTACCTACAAATAGATCGATAAATGTCTGAGGCTGACAATGGGAATAACCCGGTGACCCGTGTGAAATGAATTGAGGTCAAAAGTCACCACAGAGCAAATTAAATGATGTCTAATGCCCTCCAGTGGCAGTTTTCCAGTGGCATTCCACGGATGTGCTTCAAGGGACCAGTGCAGGAGAGTATTCTACTAGAGCAATTTTATATTTGGGGTCCCACGGCTCGGGACAGTTTTGCAAACATCTGCCTCAGAAGAATGGCAACAGCAGGCAAAGGCAGGTTGCTACCCGAACCAATGAAGTGTGTGTGGGGGCGGGATATGTAGAATTGAACTTCCCCCATCATCAACCGTTAACTTTTTTTTCTGAACATGCTCCATACTCTATGAACTAGAAGGAAAATAAAACTTTTTCAAAAAGAAATGCGCAGATCTCGGGAGGAAAGAGGGAAGACTTGAATCCTTTGTTCTCTTTGATAGAAATGGCCCTCTGTCCCCAGCAGATCCAGATTCCCGCCCCATGTGTCCGCACACCCTGTTGGCATTTCTACCTCATGTGTTGCTGCCAGCAGAGAGGCAGGTTGTTCCCCGCAGTCTTCTCACAAAAGGATTAGCCAGAATTGAAGCTTAACCGGTCAGGGGCTTACTGACTTGCGGAGTTTCTTTGATAACTTTCAGCTGGGAGGATGTCAGGGCCCCTCAGCAGCTGGCAAATGTAGAATGGTCGCATTTCCACCTGCCTCCCTAAGGACTGGTCATGCTGCTTACCTTGCCTAGGTTACTATGACCGAATCTGTTATTTTCTTCATGTATTGCTGAAACTCTCGGTAAAGCTGTTCATTGTCTGCAGTCAATAGCAGTCTGGATGAAGTAAGTCAGTTCAGGGACATAGCCACAAACCATCCCTTGCTACTTGAGGTATCCCACGCTCTGCCTATTTCTCCACTCTATCCCTGGGCCTTGGGTCTGGTCCTGGTTTCCTGCCTAGTGATCTCCTTCTAGGACTATTGCCAGGTCCCTTTTTCTAGCACTTTGGTCCTGAGACTGGAGCCTGGTTTGGAGCCCTACCAGACACCTCCTGCCTACAACCTTCCTGTGAAATGTGTCCACCCAGATTTCTTACCGAGCTGTTCCGCCCACATTGTCAGACATCCTTGAATTCACTTAGACTCCTTTTCCCATTGCTGATTAATTTCCTGGACTTAGACTAGACACTATGATCACCTGTGCCTTTGACACGAGCAGGTCACCTCTCTTGGCCTCTGTTCCTCTCCTTTGCTGGGACCTCCCTCTTCTTCACTTGCTGCAGCTTTGCAAGCGTCTCACCATTTCCCCAGTGGACACAGCGGCAAGCTCAAAACCTCTCTGAGGGAGGCAGGTCTAAATTTAAAAAAAATAGAGGCTTGTAGTTATGGCACCTTAAAGAATAGAAACATGTGAATCACAGCAAGGCTTAAAAATACCCAGGGATGTTTGCGATCGCCTTGCAGGTTTGGGTCTGAAAGGCTAGATTTCCCGACTGCTTGTTTCCTCCTGGGTGTTCTGCTCACAGGTTAAGCCAGCTGCCACATGTTGAGCAGGTGAGCAGTAGTACCTTAGATTTTTAAATCACTAGGTTCTCCCCTAAGTAAGATTCACTAAGTCCAAGGGTATAACATGCCTTTAGTAAATTACACATGTAAAAGATGAAGCTCTTAATACAGAAATTCAGTGTAGTAAACATTCTTTAAAAATCTTAAACATGAGGCTGGGTGCAGTGGCTCATACCTGTAATCCCAGCACTTTGGCTGGCCAAAGTGGGAGGATCGCTGGAGGCCAGGAGTTCAAGGTTGCACTGAGCTGTGTTTGCACCACTGCACTCCAGCCTGGGTGACAGAGCAAGACGCTTTCTCAAATCTTCAGCTGTTTTCAGTTTTTGGCCACATGTATATATGTAAGTTAAAAACACCTTCTAACTCACCTCAACCCTTCCTGGCTCTGGTTTTCTGTCCTACACCCACCCCACCCACCAGCCTCTTCTATGTATTAACTCTGGGTTCATAATGACAAAAAGGCTGTCCTTCGCCAGTATAGATGGAGCCTTTTTAACAAAAATGCCTCCCATCCCTCTCTTGCCCTCTTTGCTCCCCTCCTGTCTTAGTCTGCTCAGGCTGCTATAAGAAATCACCATAGACTTGGTAGATTAAAGAATAAACATTTATTTCTCACAGTTCCAGAGGTTGATGTTCCGGATCAAGGTGCCAGCATGGCCGGTTCTGGTGAGGGCTTTCCTCCTGGCTTGCGGGTGGCCGCCTTCTTGCTGTGTCCTCACACAGAGAAATGAGAGCAAGGCCACTTCTTATAAGGGCACTAATCTCATTCATGAGGGCTGCAGCCTCAGGACCTAAATATCTCCCAAAGGCCCCACCTCCTAACACCATCACATTGGGATTAGGGTTTCAACGTGTGAATTTTGGGGGGACATGAACATTCAGTGCATTGCACCTCCCAGGAGCCCCGAATGAAGGAGACAAGGTGGAACGACACACGCAGGCAGCAATGTGGGCACCACGGTTGTCTTCGTGTCCATCAGATTTTATTTAATACATTTTGGCCACCTTTTTTTAACTAGGCTCTTTGCCATTTGAAGCTAGAGTTCATATTCGGACATCTGATATGCTGGTGTACCCCTCTGATGGTGCATAGACACACACACACACACACACACATACAACCTTGTCACCCCACCCAGGGCAAACCAATCCACAGGCTTGACCGAACCCATAAGACTCGATCTCTTAAAAATTTAAACCATGAAGAGATCCAGGCAGAGTTGACTGACAAATGTAGCATTTTAATGGGGAAACCCTAATGATTATAAATACTGGGCATTTACGACTTGCTTGTCACATTAAGCACCTGCATGCTTTTTCCTTACGATGGCCCTATGCACTGTTTTTTGTCCCTGTGTTACAAGTGAGGAAACAGAGGCTCAAAGCAGTTACGTCCCTTGCCGGGATCACCCAGCAGGTCAGTGATGGCATCCAAGCTTCCTTGATCCCTGGTGACGAGCGAGAAAAGATCCTTGCTCTGGCTGCTGAGGTCTCCCAGGATCCCCTGTCTGAGGCGGGGTGTGTAGCTTTCCTATGATCCTATGAGATCCAAATCCCAACCACCCTCACTTCCTTTGACACCTTTTTTACCTGACCTGGTTGTTTCGATCTCCAGCTGGCGTCTAAGAACTCTTCAGAGCTATCATGGAGATGCCGAAGCCTACTTTGTCTCAGGAACTAAAAATTCATTTACATTCCTCTAACTTTAGAGATTAAAAACATGAAAAATTTAGGAAAGGATTTTATGAAATGAAGAAGGCTTAGTATAGAAAATTCCCAAGGAGTTGGGAGAAATAAGTTCCAGAGATCTCACGTATAAACGCGGTGATTATAGTTAAAAGCAATGCATTGTATACTTGAAAACTGCTAAGACAATAGATTTTATGTTTTTGCCACAAATAAATGGTAAGTATGGGAGGTAATACATATGCTAATTGGCTTGATCTAGCTATTTTACAATGTATACATATTTCAAAACATCATGTTGTATACCATAAATACATACAATTTTTGTCAATCAAAAATTTAAGAAAGAAAGAAAAATAAAATTCCCAAGATGAATAAGAAGGTGAGTAACTGTTGCTAATGCAACAGAATTCAGTGAAGTTGATATGGAAAAGATTATGAATCAGGATTACTTGAGTTTTACAGTACGTGCAGTCTACAAACAGCAAAATCATATCTGTGGTGTAGTTCTTAAATTGCTAGATTACTATGTCTTCCTCTTTCCATTTGTATGACTTCCCACATATGCTCTCTAACTTTCTTGAACGCGTAATGACATTTTGTAACTTTCTAAACTTATGGCAGTAATATCTTGTAACACTGGGAATTACTAAACAAATTAGATCTTAGATTTCTGTGAATCCTAAAAATAGTGAAGAGGTAAGTTTTGTAATACCCTCAAAATGGTGAATTGAGAAACTGAAGGTTGACTTTTTTAAAAAATAAATTTTTAAAAAATTTTTTCACTAGATTTTATTTTTTAGAGCAGTTTTAAGTTCACAGCAAAATTGAGTGGAAAGTACAGAGAGTTCCCATATACTCCCTGCCCCAACAGATGCATATAATTTTTAAATGGAGGAAAAGTTTCCATTAATTTAGTATTTTCCATAAATTTCTGCTCAAAACCTTGGTCCAATTCCTGGGCACCAGAGTTTCACAGAAACATAGTTTATAAAGTTTTTATCTAAACTATTCAAGAGAAAAGACTACTTACTTGGTTTTTAAAGATCTTGGAGGACAAATGATTCATAATAGGCACTCCCATATTTGTTGAATGGATGATTGACTTAATCAAGAAGCCATTCTTATGTCCTAACTTAATGCCGTGTCCACCTCTTGATAGCATCTCTTTGGGATGGAGAAGGAACCCATGTTCTCCTGGTAATAATTTTCCAAGATGCTACTGCTGAAAATATATGAAGATAAAAGTGCTATATTATGTCTGATCCCTGATCTGCCCAGCTCAAACTCTGATGAATGTCCAGGGCTGAGGGCTGGTTTGGAGAGCTCATGCCAATTACCCTTTATGGTGCTAACTTCGGGAGACGGGAAATGTGCCTGGGCTGTGAGCCCAGCAGCAGTGTGGCAGAGGACAAAGAACTTGGGCTTGAGTTCCTGCTCTACCACTTGCTTGTGTGTAATCTTGTACAAATTACTTAACTTCCTAGACTCAGTTTTAGCTGCTGAATCTTGCCTGTAGAGTTCCTGGTTTGATGTCAAGGACGTAAATGGTTGCTGTCATTGTTATCCCTAAAATCCCTTGACATCCAAATACCTTTGAAAATATGGCTATACAACCTTTAGAGCAAGACTCTGATGTTCCGATCAACACAGAGCATCCACGTATTATTTGACAGACAGAGCTATCCATGCGACGGGCTGGATTGGGCTAAGCCCCATTCTGCTTTGTTTTTCATCACTGAGGACCAGGCTGGGAAGGGTTTGGGGGTGGCGTTGTGGGGACATATACTGTTGGTTTGGGCATGCCTTGTAACCTCCTACTAATACAATCACGTGGTCCATGTTTATCACTTATGTTCCCCTTCCAGATGATGCTTCATGGTTTTGTAGTTTGATTCGGGACTAAAATGTTGAGAATGGGAATAGTTTGAGTTGCTCAACGGCATATACTCTGAGAGAAATAGCCTCCCAGCCTCTATCCTGTCACGGTAGCTTTGGTCATAAAATTTCCACCTTCGGGTTTCATGGTGAAGACGTGATGGGAGAAAGTCTATGTTCAGATCAGCTGCAGTCTTCACTGCCTTGTGGAGTTGAATCATGCCCATATCATCTTCTTTTCAGCCTGAGGAATTCCCATTGCCTCTCCCATCTTCATGGGCCAATAGAGCTAGCCAGTTGACCATTTTTGTTGCCCTTCTATGCAGGACTGGCTGCATAACTTGCAAAGCCCAGTGCAAAATGAAAACGTGGAGCCCCCTTTTAAAAAAAAAGTGTTACAAATTTCAAGATGGCAACAGCAGAGCGTGAAACCAAGTACGGGGACCTTCTGAACATGGGGCCCTTGCGACTGAATGGTTGCACGCCCTTGAAGCTGGCACTGCTCCCGTACTTTCCCTGAATGCCTGTGTCTTTCTTGGGAACTTATCAAGGGAATTGTTGATGATGATATTTCAAGTAAAAAAGTCATGTTTTTTACAACGATAAGCTTTTTGAAAAGATTCGAATATGTTTTCTTAGCCAATCAACTATAATTTCTTTTTTTTAAAATCAGAGTACCTATTTTTCCACTCTATTAATTATCACACAGTGGAATATTGCCTAAATTATTACTCTGTATCCTTTAAAGGATATGGATACCAAAGAATATTTAGATATACCAGGAAGCCTGACAAGAGTTCAAGACAGTAGAATCAATCACTCAGTATGATTGAAGCATCAAACTTTGTAATTTCTCTACAAAAAAGGAAATAACAGAGTGAAGAAACCACCTATCGATTAAAAGAAAATATTTGCAAGACACACATCTGATAAGGGGTTAATATCCAAAATATACAAGAAACTCAAACAACTGTATAGAAAGAAAACAAATTCAGGTCATGTCTCAAGAGAAGACATACAAATGCCCAACAGAGGTATGAAAAAATACTCAACATCATTAATTATTAGGGAAATGCAAATTAAAAGCACACTGAGATATCACCTCACACCTGCTAGAATGACTATTATCAAAAAGACAAGAGATAACAAGTGTTGGTGAGGATGTGAAGAAAAGGAAACCCTGCTACACTGTTGGTAGGAATGTAAATTAGTACAGCCATTATGGAACACAGTGAGGAGGTTCCTCAAAAAACTAAAAATGGAACTACTATATGATCCAACAATCCCACTTCTGGGTATTTGCTCAAAAGATTTGAAATCAGCATGTAGAAGAGATGATCTGGCTCTTAAAGTATTTTTAAACTATGTGACAAGAGGAGGGTTGGTGGGTAGGAAGGAGACAATTTTTTTTGACATTAGTCTTTTCAGTTGCTATTGATCCATTTGCTATTTTTTTAGTGAAAAGTTTTAGTTTACATTTTTAATTTAAAATAAAATAAAAAGAAGTAACAATAATCTAAATTTCTGTCACCATTTTAAATATTTTGATATTTATACTTAACTTTTTTTGAGGAAAAAACTATTAATTTTGTCAAGATAATACATGCATGCAGAAAAGTACATAGATGAAAGTTTTTAATGTTATTCCAAACCCCACTGT
>NW_012142190.1:337865-340454 GCF_000956105.1 Propithecus coquereli | reverse complement strand
AGACAGGTAGATGCAGAGAATCACAAGGTCCCAGAGCAGAGGCCTCTGTGGGGACCATCATTGGAGTAGGAAAACCTTAACCATAATGGTAAATTGGTGGAGGCTCAGTGTGCATAAGTCAGAGAGCTAAAGACTCCAGGGGACCTAGTTTTAGGAAGGCCTCCACACTTTTGTGAATTTTACCTCCGGAAGCTCAACCAGATTCTTACAATAAATTTAGAGAAAAATCCTCACGTGCTTCCAGGAGGGGGAGGGAGGAAAGGACCATTTTGAAATACAGAGCACTCTGTTCTTCTTAACAAGGTCTGCCTTCAGGAGAAACTAGTCAACCAGAGCCTAACCTGCTGGGGTTTGATTAGAGCCTAAATGACCTGGACGAAGGGAAATACCCACCTCCAGCCTGCTCTAGCCATCCTGTCCCACCTAAGAGAAGAGGAAAACACTGAGAAGCACTTATGAAGTTCACAGTCCAGAGGCATAGGCTCACCAAAAGATGGAGGCCTAATCACAGCCTCCTAAACACCCTCCCCCCGCACCTTACCTCACATTGCTAAAGGCCTATTTATAGCAGTTCCTTTTACCAGTACATCATCTATGGCTTTTAGCAAAAAATAACAAGGCATACTAAAAGGCAAAAAAACACAGTTTGAAGAGACACAGCAAGCATCAGAACAAGACATGGTAGAAATATTAGAATTATCAGATGGAATTTTTTAAAAACTATGATTAATATGCTAAGGGCTCTAATGGATGAAGTAGACAGCATATAAAAACAGATGGGCAGTGTAAACAGAGAGATGGAAACCCTAAGAAAGAACCAAAAAAAAAAAAAAATGCTCGAGATCAAAAATACTGCAACAGAAATGAAGTAGACCTTTGATGGGCTTATTAGTAGACTGGACAGAACTGAGGAAAGAATTTCTGAGTTTGAGGATGTATCAACAGAAATCTCCAAAACCAAAGATCAAAGAGAACAAAGACTGAACAAAACAGAATATCCAAGGACTCTGGAAAAACTGCAAAAGGTGTAGCTATTCATAATAGGAATACCAGAAGGAGAAGGAGGATAGAAGGGAGCAGAAGAATTACTTGAAGCTATGATGATTGAGAATTCCCCCAACTCAATGTTAGGTATCAAGCCACAGGTCCAGGATGCTCACAGGACACTAAGCAGGATAAATGCAAACAAACAAACAAACAAACAAAACCCCTACATATAGGCATACCAGTTTTAAACTACAGAAAATCAAAGATTAAAAAAGACCCTGAAAGAAGCCAGAGGAAAAAATACATCTTACCTATTGAGGAGCAAAGATTACGTCTGACTTCTCCTCAGAAACCATGCAAGAAAGAAGAAAGTGGAGTGAAATATTTAAGGAAATAACCCACCAACCTAGTATTTTGTACTGTGCAAAAGTGAAGGAGAAATAAAGATTTCTCAGACAAATGAAAATTGAGGAAATTTATTGCCAGTAGACCTACTTTGCAAGAAATGTTTAAAGAAGTTCTTCAGAAAGAAGGAAGATCATACAGGTCAGAAACTAGGATCTACATAAAGAAAGGAAGGGCATCAAAGAAGAAATAAGTGAAGATAAAATTTTCTTTTACCTTCTTATTTTTCATATTCTTAATTGATCTAACAGACAAGTTTGTTCAAAATGATAATAGCAACAATGTATTTGATTATGTATGCTTATGTATATACCATATATACCCTTATGTATGCTTATATTAAGTGAAATGAATGACAGCAATAATACAAGGGGCAGGAAGGAGGACTTAAAATTATTTTATTTTTATAAGATATTCACATTGCCCGTGAAGTGGTATAATGTTATTTGCAAGTCAGCTTGAATTAGTCATAAATGTATATTGCAAACTCTAGGACAACCACTAAAAATAAAATTAAAAAAAAGAATAACTGATATGCTAAGAAAGAAAAGAAAATGGAATCATAAAATGCTTAACTGAAACCACAATAGGCAGAAAAGAGTGAAAGATAAAAATAAGAAGAAAGAACAGGGTAACAAATAGAAAACTGTCACAAATATGGTAGATGTTAATTCAACCATATCAATAATCACTTTGAACATTAATGATCTAAATGCACCAACTAAAAGAGATTATCCGACTGGATCATAAAACCAAGAAACCTACTTTAAATATAAAGACACATACAAATGTAAAATAAATAGATGGAGAAAGATATAGCATGCTACCACTAATCAACAGAAAGCAGGAGTAGTTATGTTAATTTCAGACCAAGCAGACTTCAAAGCAAGAAAAATGCTTAGGGATAAAGATGGGTATTACCTAATAATAAAGGGCTCAGTTCTTCAAGAAGGCATAGCAATCCTTCACAATCCTGGTATTTCCCTGAAAAGGGACCATCAAAATACATGAGGCAAAAACTGATAGAAATACAAGGAGAAATAGAGAATCCACTATTATGGCTGAAGACTTCAACACACCTCTCTCAGAAATGACAAAACATCAGTAGAACATGGTTGAACGCAACAAGACCACCAATCAACTGGATATAATTTACATCTATACACTATGTCATCCAACAACAGCAGGATACACATT
>NW_012142190.1:333310-335145 GCF_000956105.1 Propithecus coquereli | reverse complement strand
GGCAGGAGGGACTGGTGGCCAGGGAGCCAGGCAGGCCAGCAACCTGTCAGCTTCTGCTTCCTCCAGCTTTTCCACCCAAGCCCCTTAGCTCTGGATTCTTGCTGCTTCTGGGGCTCCACCAGACCATGTGAAATGATTGACTAGGGACAGGTGGGGCTCAAGACTGGAGCAGAAGGGGAACGCCCATGGGCTCTGGAGGGGGCACGCCACATCTGCTGTTGTGTTGTCTGGGCCTTCAGTAGGGTCCTGATAAAGGTTATGGTCGGTCTCGGTGATGCTGGTGGAAGTTAAAAGAAGTATTTGCCCACTTGTGTGGAATATCACAGGCAGCACTGCACCCCAAGACCAGCCCATGGGTTGAGTGGGCTACCCAAGGAAAGGAAATGTCAGGATGAGATCTTCCCTGCAATGCCGACTTTGGTGGATCAAGGTTTTTGTTTTAATTAAGGAGCTGGGATGTGGGGGGCAGGGGAGGTTCTTACACAAAGCTAAGGGTTGGTAGGATTTCAGCAGCAAAGGCTGGTAGAGAGAGGACGGGGGCAGGATGGAGAGGAAGGGAGCAAGGAATATGACAATGACGAGCTGCCCCGCAGGGGTAGCCACACAACCCAGTCTTACCCAGGGGCATGCCCAGCAGACGGTATCTGAGGGCTTGCAGTCCAGGGGATGGCGCTGGCAACCCGAGGCTCTAAGCATCAGGGGACACTTGAAGTCAGACAGGAGGCATGATCTCAAACAAAGCCTGTGGAGCAGGGGGAAAGCGTCCATCCTGGAGGGATAAGGGTAGTAGGTGCAGACAGTGTGCTGGCACGCTTTCGAGGCCTGATCCCAACAGAGACTTGGAATTTGAGGGCAGAAGTACAGCTAACCCATGGGGATAAGTACTGGAGGATTAGTTAGGCCGGGTGCAGAGGGGTGTGGCTAACATGACTAATATAATCATACTTAACACTTACCCAGTGCTTACTTTGGTCCAGGCACCCATTACAAATGTTTTTCTGGATTCCTCCTTTAATCCTCACAATGCTTCTGTTCTGTCATCATCCCTGCTTTGGAGAGTAAGAGGCTGGGGCCCAGAGAGGTTAGATGGCTTGTCCAAGGCCAGATATCCCGCAGGAGGCAGAGCCCAAGATTCAAACCCCTGGAGCTGCGTCCAGACCCATTTCAGCAGCAGAAGCCCTTCGCTCTCTGCTTTGTTTAATGCGGCTTCCCTAGTGAGGTACCCCTGAGCCCAAAGGCGGCAATCGTGATCTGAGTGAGGTCTGAGCTGACTGCAGGTGAATCCTGCCTGCCTTTCGCTGGCTAGTGAGATCAGCTCACGCTGATCCAGCGATGGAGCAGTGGGTCTTTAGGAACCAGCTCTCTCCTTCTGTGAAGAGGCCGGAAGGGTTATGGGGCCAGAGGTGCAGGGGAGGCGAGGCTGTAAGCCATAAGCCCGAGCCAGTCAAGAGTGGCCCCTGCATTCTGATTTAGCTGTGACTTTGGCCAAACATATCACCTCACTTCCTGTTCCTTCTAGTTGATCACGCGGTGGGACGAGACCAACTAGGCCCATGGGCACACTAATGTGTCATGGTTCCGCGTTTCTCTCCACCAGTCAGTCTTCTGAACTTCTTTCCTTCTCTGGTCATTGGGACTTCTCTTCTTCATAAATTCTAGAAAAAATGGCTAATTGTCTTTGCAATAGTATCTTCCTGTTCTTAAAATCACCTAGGATGCTTGCCAACAAATCCTGTTTGTTTTTGTTTTATTTTCAAAACATAGTTTTTAAAGTCCTTTTTAATAATGTCATCAGAGGATGAAGTCTGAGTCTTTATCCTATCACCTTAAGCTTC